>NC_057009.1:6710540-6797016 GCF_000002595.2 Chlamydomonas reinhardtii | reverse complement strand
GAGGAGGTGGTGGTGGAGGCTACGGTGGCGCGGGCCGCCGCTGGTTTGGCCTCACACCGCCGCTGCCGCTGTTCAGGCCGCAGGGTGGTGGTCCTGGCGCAGCAGGAGGCGCGGCAGGCGGCGCGGCAGGGGGTGCCGCCGGCAGGGGAGCGACCGGTGCCATTGCAGGCGCAGCGGCTGGAGGGCAGGGGCCGGCCGCCGCCGGCGGAGACGGAGGCGCCGCCGGTAGCCGCCGAGGTGCCGGCGCCGGCGGCTCCAGTGCCCCCACCAGTGCCCACGGCGCCGGCGGCGGAGCTTCCGGGCCCGCCTCCACCTCAGGCGCAGCGCCCCAGCCCGGCGCCGCCTCAGCCGCCGCGTCAGCCGCCGCGTCTGCCGCCGCGTCTGCCGGCGGCGGCACCACACGGCGGCGCCGCCGCGGCGGCGCCTTCCAGGCGCCGCCGCTGCCGCCTCTGCCTGCAGGCGCAGATGCCGTGGCGGTTGCCGCGCAGGCGGCGGCGGCGCTGCTGCGCGCCGCCGCGCCGTGGCTGCGGCGGCAGTTGGTGCGCCTGGCGGCGCCGCAGCCGCACACGCTGGCGGCGCTGACCAGTGGGGCGATGGCGGGCACGGCGGCGGCGGGCGAGGCGGTGCGGGTGCTGGAGGCGCGGGCGCAGCTGGCGGAGACGGTGGAAGCGCTGCTGGCGGTGGCGGAGGCGGAGGCGGGGGCGGGGGCTGGTGCTGGTGGTTCACTTGACGGGTCAGCGGCTGCGGCCACAGGAGGGGCAGCGGGCGCGGGACCGCACGGCAGCGCCGCTGCCGCCCCTTCCAAACCAGCCCGCGCCGCAGCCGCACCCACAGCCACAGCCGCGGCCGCGCCCGGGCCCTTCCCTTTGGAGCCGGAGGCGGCGCTGGCGGCTGCCCGAGCGCGCTCCTCCGCGCTGTGGCTGCGGGCGGCTGCTGACGAGGGCGCGCTGGAGGCGCTGCACCTGGGCGGCCTCACGCGGCTGAGCCGGCTGCGGCGGCTGTGCCTGGACCTGGCGTCGGACGACCAGCCGCTGCCGGTGGCGGGGTGAGAGAAAGTGTGTGTGGGGGGGGGTGTGGGGGTGTGGGGGTGTGGGGGTGGGGAGGGTGGGGGTGGGGGTGTAGAGGTGTAGGGGTGGGCGGGTGTACGGGTGGGCGGGTGTAGGGGTGGGGGGTGTAGGGGTGGGGGGTGGGGGGGTTGGTGGGTTGGTGGGTGTGGGTGTGGGCGTGGGTGTGGGTACAGTGTGTGTGGGGGTTACATTCAAGACCAGTTAAGGGGGGGGAGGGACCACCCCCAGCAGCGCACGGTTGGGGGGCAAAAGGTAACGAAGGTAGCCTTGCAAGTGTGCCACTTGCGTGGTGCAGCGCAAGCGTCGACTGCATGCATGCATGTGCGCCTGCCTGTGTGCATTGACTGCATGCCCGCCCGCCCGCCCGCCCTCCCGCCCTGCCGCAGTGCGGTGCGCCACCTGCTGCGCGCGCTGCCCTCCCTCGAGTCCCTGCACGTCACCGACCAGCACAGCGGCAGCGAGGACCTCAGCCTGGGCGTGCTGGGCCTGCTGGGCTGTAGCAGCGACGACACCGCCGGCAATAGCAGTAGCAGCAGCGGCAGTAGCAGTGGCGGCAGCGGCAGTAGCAGCGGCCGGCTCAGCTTGGTCGGGCCGCCGCGCCAGCCGCCGGCCGCACTCAGTCGTCTGACCAGCCTCACCCTGGGCTGCCGCACACAGCTGCGAGTCAGCCGCCCCTACGCCGCCGACGGCGACGGAAACATGCTGCCGCCCTTTGCGCCGCCGCGCCCGCCGCCGCCGCGCCGGGCGCCGCCGCCGCCGCCGCCGCCGCCTGGGCACAACGGCGCAGCTGGAGGCGCGGCCGCAGCCGGCGGCGGGCCGGCGGCGGCGGCGGCCGGCGGCGGTGGTGCGGGTGCTGCTGGTGCTGCTGGTGCCGATGCCGGGGCCGGTGGTGCAAACGGCGGCGGCGGTGTGGGGCTGACGGCGGCGGCGCAGGACCTGCTTCAAGGGCTGGGCGCGGAGGACTGGCATGCGGGCGTGGCGGCTGCCCTGCCCGGCATGCCGACGCTGCCCAACTTCCCCCCGCCCCACCACCCCCACCACCTTCACCACCAGCCCCCGCCCTTCAACTACGCGATGGCAAACGCCTTTATGGCGCCCTTGCTGCCCTTCCCCGAATTCCCCGCCGGCGACGGCCTGGGTGGCATGGGCGGCGGCCTAGGTGTCGGCATGGGCGGCGGCATGGGCGGTGGTATGGGTGGTATGGGCGGCGGCCCGCACGGCTACCTGCCCGCCTTCCCCGACTGGCTGGGCGGTATGGGCGGCGGCGGCCACCGGCTGGGCGGCACGGACCGCGCCGCCCAGGGCGCCGCCGCCGCCGCCACCGACCTGGCCGTGCACTGCGCCGCACTGCCCAGGTGGGCGCCCAGTGTGTGTGTGTGTGTGGGGGGGGGGGGGGGTTGTGTGGGGGGGTTACAATCATGACTAGTTAAGGAAGTGGTAGACGGTAGACCATCTTGGGCGGAGGGCGGGCAACAGGCAGGGGTGGCTGCGGCATTGTGTGTGTTTTGCCTGCGTGCCTGCGTGCGTGCCTCCTCACGGTGTGTCAAGCGCTCCAGCGCCTCCCCCCACATACGGGGAGGCGCCCCGTCGCCGGAAGCCCAGAACGCTTTTGCCCCGCGCTTGCCATCACGATTAGCTCATGTAAATACTGCAACTGATATCACTGGGGAAACCGCCCGCTCAGTTGAGCTTGCGATGTTTGCGAAATGTGGCCTCCCCCTGCCTCTTTGGGCCCGGTCACAGAATGCCCCCCCCCGTCTACTATGCTACTGTACCTGCCTACGCCTTCACTTCTTGAATGTAACCCCCCCCCTGCCTCCCCGCTGCAGGGGCCTGCGCGCTTTGTGCCTCCATCGCATGCGCTTGGTAGCCGACCCCCACCACAGCGCCGCAGGCGCCGCCGAGCCCGCCGCCTCGCACACACAGCCGGCGCCGCCGGCGCTGCCGCGCTCGGCCCCTGCGCTGCCGCCGCTGCTGCAGCACGTGTGGCTGAGCAACGTGACGCTGACTGCGCCGCTGGACCTGGCGGCGCTGCTGCGGGGCGCGCTGGCGGCGGCGCCGCTCAGCGGCGGCCTGCAGACGCTGGTCATACGGCACTGCTTCGTGGTGAGGCAGCAGCAACACCCGCCGCACGCAGCGCACGGGCCGGCGGCGCCGCAGGCGCAGGCCGCCCTGAGGCTAGCCGCAGGGGCGGGGCCGGCGGCCGCGGCAGCGGCTGGCGGCGCCAGTGATGAGTCGGAGCGTGTTCTCCGCGGGCTGGCGGCGGCGGCGGCCACACTGAGGGAGGTGCACAACGGCGCCTCCAGTCGGCGGAGGGCGCTGGTGAACGCCTTTGATGGCCTCATGCTCAACCTGGGCGGGGGAGCGGGAGGAGGAGGGGGAGGAGGGGGAGCAGCAGGCGACATCGATGACCACGTGCCGGGGGACCTGGTTGCCCACATCAACGGCGGCGGCGGCGGTGGGGCGGCGGGAGGAGGACCGGGCGCAGGGGCCGGTGGCGGCGGCGGCGGCGGTGGTGCGAACGGCGCGGCGGCGGCCGTGGGCGGCGGAGCCGCAGCCGCACCCGGAGGTGGTGGCGGCGCTGGCGGCATGGGGCGGGTGTTGGGGGACCTGGGTCCGCGCTTGCGGGCTGCGGCCGTCACCACGGGCGCCGCGGTGGCGGCGGTGCGTGCGGCTGTGGGCGGCGGGCGGGCGGCGGTACGGCTGGTGCTGAGCGACTCCGAGCTGGAGCTGCTGTGCCAGATCAAGGTGGGCAGGGTGCTATCCCGGGGGTTTGTATTTGGCTGTTGTTCGAATGGGCACGACACTGGGCCGGAGCAACTCCGGTATCGCGGCATGGCAAGCCGTTTGCCTCCTCTGACGGTCCCGGCCTCCGCCTCCCCCGGACGACGCATCTCGCTGCAATTGAGCCTCTCAAAACCCATTTGCCCACCCACCTATTCTTTGCCCCCCCCCACACACACATCCCACACACACCTCTTTCCTTACCCGCACAAACCCCCATCCGCACATCCTCAACCCCAAGTCCCCAACCCCAACACCATCCCCATCCCCAACCCACCCACCCACTCACCCTCCCACACGCTCAGTCTCTGCGGCTGCTGGGTCTGGACGGCTGTTTGCGGCTGGAGGACGTCCCCCGTCTGGCGGCCCTGGGCCCCGGCCTGCGCGGCCTGGCGCTGTGCCCCAACGTGGCAGCCAGCCAGGAGGCGCGCGCGCGGCTGGAGCTGGAGGTGACGGCGCGGTGCAGCCCCAGCCTGCAGGTGGGGGCGGGCGGGTTATAATATTGACTACGTAAGGAAATGGTAGGGGGGTTGTAAAGGTGGTTGGGAAAGCGGTGTGCAAAGATGGTTGGGAAAGGGTGCAGGATGCACGGAAGACTGTGGACCGAATGAGCGGGGGCGGGGTACCTTCGTAATTGGTTAAGGAAATGGTAGGCGTAGGCAATCTTGGAGGAAGGGAGGGAAGGGGCAGGAAAGGAATGGGGGAGGAGAGGGGAAGGGGCGTGGGGCTTGGGCTTGGAGACGGGGTTGACTTTGAACTAATCCCGGAAGGAACCAGTCGCGCTGCAAGGAGAAACTGCAGCCGCATATGCTTGGAGACGGGGAAAGGTGGGGCATACGTTTGCAGTTCCGGCGATTTTCGCTTTCCCTGCCGCATACACTGTCCTGCATACTTCCTTCCGTTGCGTTTCTCTCTCTCTCTCTCTCACACACCCACGCACGCACGCACGCACACGCACATGCACATGCAGGCGGTGCTCATGCGGCTGGCGCCGCTGCGCGGGCTGCGCGGCGTGTGGCTGCCGGAGTGGGCGGGCAGCCGCGAGCAGCTGCTGAGCTGGCAGGCGCAGCTGGCGGCGGCGGGGCCGGCGCTGGTGGCGGTGCGGGTGATGCACGCGGATAACCTGTGGCGTCTGAGTACACCCGCGGGCTGTCCTGACGTGGAGGACTCGCTCGAGTGGTGGCAGGCGGGGGTCTGGAACACCATCTGAAGCGTTGTGGCTGTGTGGTTTTGGGGCGGGGGGGGAGTTACGGTAGCTTGAGGATACCCAGAAAGGAAGGGAAGGAAGATGGCGACGCAACAGGTTGTTGTTTTCGTTGGTTGGCGAGGGGGGTAGGGCGTCCATGCAAGGCGGGAAGGGAGGGCCCCGGACGGTGGATGGTGGAATCTGGGGGACGGCGAGGAAAGGATTTAACAGGGGCGAGCCGCTGAGGGTGTGGTACTGTAGTGTGAGCGGGTGCGGTGGTTGTTCATCTGGACGTCTGCTCTCCGAGCGCGCGGGGCATGTGGCATGCCATACGGACGCATCGGGAAGGCAAGGGAGCGGCCATGGATGTGCCGGTGCTAACCGGATGGCTGGAACTGGGAGGTGTGACGCTCCGCGAGTGCGGGGCCTGGACTGAAGTTTGGCATGTTGGGGAGAGAGGTGGAGACCCGGGGGCCACTGACCCCTCCGCCCGAGGTGCAGGGGGGATGGAGGGCTGGCCTGGTGCTGTCACTCGCAGGGGTTTAAGAGCTCGGGGCTTCCGTGCCTCAACTGGTGTGGTGACGTTGCGCGCGTGCCGCTGCAAACGGCGACCGCCACGTGGCATGAAGTCTCGAGCATCATTTCGTGAACCAGTGTCAATGTTACAGGCATTCGCCGTTTTCCATCACGTGTACTCTTCTCTGGTCTCACGTTTTCCGGGCGGGAGGTTGCGACAAAAAAACGCATTCCCGCCGCCCTGGCTCCTTGCTCACACAGCTCGCCGCCTCAATAATCCCCAGGGCAATCAGGGTGAGAGGGCACCCAAGTGGAAACACTCACGCGTCGCGGCCGGCACAACATACCGGATGGCCGCAATGCCACCACGCGAGCTACTTGCTCCGCGCCCGCAAGTCGCAAGCCGTGCAGCGCCAATCACCCCGCCTCCCAGCCTCGTCAACCACGTCAGCAGCACACCCTGCTCCACCACCAGTGCCGCACATCCTTCCCGCAATCCCTCACAACAGCCGTCCGCCACCCCTTGAGAACACAAGCTTCCCGCCGGTTCCCCAGCTGCTGCTCACCAGCTGCTCACCAGCTACCGCCACCTCCTCAACGTTTACGAGCGCTCCAGGGTCTTGGAGTCCTCGGCCAGGCCCATGACGTTGAGGCCGTTGTCCACGAACATGACGTGGCCAGTGACGGCGGACGACAGCGGCGAGCACAGGAAGGCGGCCACGTTGCCCACCTCGATGGCCGCCAGCTCCTTCTGGATGGGCGAGTTCTCGTACGAGTAGCTGGGCGGGCGGGCAGGCAGGAGGGCAGGGAGGGGAGGGGAGGGAGCAGAGGTTGGGGAGGGGAGGGTGGGGAGGGGAGGGTGGGGCGGGGTTACATTCAGTAAGAAATTGGTGGACGGTAGCAATCAAAGGGCAGGGAGGGGAAGAGGTTGAGAGTCGAGGAGCAGGAGAGCGGGAAGTAGGGAGCGGTTGTGCGATAGGCCCCGGCGCCCGTCACTTGAACCTCCCGCGCCCCACTCGTCCTATGGCACTGACATACCCCCACATCTATAGACCCACATTCTGTCTCCTTGTGCTTTCCCAGTACACCGACACGCGCACCCCCCTCCCTCGCTCCCGCCTCCCTCACCGGATCATGTCGTCGATGAAGCCGATGGCCTTGGCGGCGCGCGAGCCCAGCGGCCCGGCGCTGATGGTGTTGACGCGCACCTTGTACTTGCGGCCCGCCTCGTAGGCCAGAACGCGGGTGTCGGACTCCAGGGCCTGGAGGGGGGAGGGGTGTGTGTGTGTGTGTGTGCCAGGAGGTGTGCATGTGTGTATTAGGGCACACATGAAGGCAGCGTGTGGGCCCACCCAGGTGCACCGCATGGGTGTGCATGCTTACACAACGCTTGTGTGTGTGCTCAGACGACACGGGACCACAGCGGTTCTTTGGCCCCCACCCACGGCATGGCCAGGGCACCCTCCCGGTCAACTCCTGTAAACCACCATGTCCCTTCCCAGGATCCACGCGTGGCCTCCTTGTCCCTGCACGTGCCGCCCTCGCACGTGCCCGCCGACAGCACTGTGCGCGCCACCTACAACGGCACGCCGCGGGCGCCACACGCCCCCCCCAGCGCCTCCGCGCCCCGCGCTGACGCCCTCCTCACTGCCGCACCGCCGTCTTGGCCCGACCCAGCGGCACGGTCCCCCCAGCCCCCTTCAGGCCCAGATGCCCGCCCTGCCCCGTGACTGCCCCCACGGGCTTGGGCTCGGGCACATGAACCCACCTGCCCAGCCACCTACCTGGCGCCCCCACACCCCAAGTCCCGCCCCTCCCCGCCCCTCCCCTTCCGCCCCTCCCCTCCCCTCCCCTCCCCTCCCCCACGGGGATGTTCGCTGGGAGCCTGGGCACTCGGTGCATTTCGGGAATGGGGACTACGGTGCTGTCGCGTGCCACTCCGTTGTCAAGCATCGGCCACGCTCTCCTCGCTCTATTGCATTGGGTTTGGTTTTGTTGGGGCTGGTATCTACAACCCACCCCTCCTCTTCCCTCTGCCCCCTCCCCACCCCTCCCCTTCCCCCCTCGCTCCCGCACTCACCGCCTTGGCCGAGGACATGCCGCCGCCGTAGCCGGGGATGATGCGGTTGGAGGCGTTGTAGGTGAGCGAGATGACGGCGCCTCCCTCGTTCATGAGCGGGCCGAAGCGCTGCACCATGGAGATCAGCGAGTAGGAGGACGCGGACAGAGCGGCCAGGTAGCCCTGGGGGTGGAGGAGGGGAGGAGGGAGGGAGGGACGGAGCGGGGAAGGAGGTTAGGAGGGGCGAGAGGAGGGGGGAACGGAGGGCGGGGGGCATGACGGAATGTGGAGCGATAGGAGGGTGGACCGCATAACCGCATTCATTGTGGTTTGGGACCATTGGGTGACAGGCAGTCCCTGGTTGCGCGCCGCCAGCTGCTCGGCTGCAAGCGCCACTGAGCCCGCAAGTGCAGTCTGCGCCGCCCTGCCGCTCCGCTTCCCACGATGCCCAGTGGGCCATCACCCCATCAACCCCGGGGCGCGCCTGGGCACGCGCGGGTACCGCCTCACTGTCGCCGCTCCCCTCCCAACCACCCAAACCATGTGCCGCCCACGTGCCAACCCCCGAGCAGCAACACGCTCACCGGTGGCTGCACACTCTGCCTGGGCGCCCAATCCGCCCGCGTCCGAATGATCCGTAGGCTAGTCCCAACCGCCCCGGGGTGGGAAACCACTATCCCGCCACCCCCCACCCACCCCCCACACAGATGCGATGGCTGTGTCAGGACCTGCTCGTCGTGCTGGGGAGCACCCCCCACCCCCAACCCCCACCCCCCCCCCCACACACACACACACACGCACACACACACGGCCCCCCGCCCGCCCGCCCCGCTCACCTTGCGGGACACCTCCAGCAGCGGCTTGACCACCTCGGGGCCGTTGGCCAGCGAGTGGACCTGTGGGGGGAGGGGGTGGGAGGCCGGGTAGGGCACAACGCATGGAGTGGCCGGTGACGGCAGTGGCGTCTGCGGTATGCGCCACTCCCTGCGCGCCCGCCCAGCATTCAACCCCCGCCCAGCATCTTCCCCCCCCCCCCCACACACACACTTGCCAGCCCCCCCCCCCAGGCCAGCCAGCTACACGCCGCCGCCTACTGCCGCAGCCCCGCCCACCCCAGCACATGCCCCCCCCCCACACACACATTTCCCGCTCCCCCCCCCACATGTCTGTTCTGGTTGACATGGGATTAGTTAGGGGAGCGAACCCTTCCGCCGCCCTACCCGACCTCACCCCCTCACCCCTCATCACCCCCCACACACACACACACACACGCACCAGGATGTCAATGTTGCCCGAGTCCTTCTTCACCGACTCCGCCACCTCAGACACAGTCCAGGCCTTGTTGCCCGCGTAGCGCTTGTTGGTGGCAACCTGGGGTTGGGTGGGGTGAGGTGGGGCATGGCGGGTGGAAGGGATGTAAGGGGTGGGGCGGAGGGCTCCAGTCCAGGCAAGACCCCTCATGCGGTGGCGGTGGCGATGGGGGCGCGTTGGGTGGGGGTTGTGGGAGTGGCGGCCAGCCGGCTGAGGCACCGCCCGCCCAGTGCAGTGCGCCGGGGGATACGGCCGGGCACTGTGGGACACCTCCCGGGCGGCCCCACGCTGTGGCACCGCTCGTGGCTGCGGCACCGCCCGTGGCCGCCGCTGCTGCTGTGGCTGCTGCTCCGATGTGAGTTGACCCAACTGGAATATGTATGTCCCCCGCTCGGACCCCACCCTGGGGGACCGCTCACCCCTCGCCCCCCCCCTCTCACCTCCTCGGGCACATCGGCCATGGTGTCGAACACGGCGTCCATGGGGTAGATGTGGCTGAAGGTCATGAGCGAGCCGTCAGACAGCTTGCGGCTCTCGTCGAACTTGCCCTTGTCCAGAGAGGTCTTGAAGATGTTGAGCGCGGGCACCTGGGGTGAAGGGGGAGGGGGTGGAGGAGGTGAGGGAGGAGGAGGGGGAGGGGTGGTGAGGGGCGGACGAGGCACGGGCGTGGCAGAACAGCGAAGGCGCTGGTGGGGTGTGTGTGTTGCAGGGGTGTGGCAAAGAGGTTGGCAGGGCAGCAGCCGCACCGCGGCAACTGCAACGCGCGCATGCACCGGGAGGGCGGATGAGGGTGCAGGCAGGTGTGCCGCTGAGGCTCCGTGGGCCCATCCGAGAGCACAGCAAACCCCGCGCCTTGCCCCCGCTTGGAAACACCCAAACCTATGCTCGCGCGCAAGTGCAGTGAAACATAGAATCTTTTACAGGTTGTTGACGCAACTGCCGCATGCGCAGCCACGTGTGCTGTCGGCCCCTGGCCCCGCCCTCCTCCAAACGCAGCCCGCCAGCCCACCCGGTACGCCTGTGCACTCGGCAGTCGACCGGCAACGCGACAACTCCAACTTCCGAGGCCCCGCTTCGTTCTCATACAGCTGCCGCATCTCCTGCTTCACTCACCCAGACGCCGAGGGAGATCTCAGCGCCAGCCTCCGCCAGCGCCTTCGCAATTGCCCAGCCGAAGCCCTGCAAGTGCACCCAATTGGCTCAATTGTACCAGATCTCTTGACTGGTGCCTCGCACATGCTATTGGAGCACTGGGGCGCCGGGCGCCCTGAAACGCCAACAGCATGCAAGCAAAAGTTCTCGTTTACGCGCCCACTATGAACTAACCTGGTCATCGGCCACACCAGCAATGAAGGCCTTCTTGCCTGCATGAATCGGCTCAAGTCAGGAAATTGAGTAACGCCTACAAGGGTCGATGTCAAGCCTTACCGCGGAGGTCGACCTTGAGCCCAGAGCCGTTCACAGCCGACACCTTGACGCTCAGAGCACGGCCCGAGGCAGGCTTGCGGGCACTGACCGACTTGGTCAGGCCAGCGGGCTTCGCCGAGGAGAACGCCTGGCGCATTGCCGAGGCGACGACCGTGCTGGCGCGGACGCTAGCCGGCAGGGCCGCGACCAGGGCCTCGCTGCGAGCAGCAGCACGCTGGAGACGAGTAGCGCTCTTAAGGGCCATGGTGTCTGTGTGAAGTGAACAGACCTTCTTCGGGCTTCTAGCGGGACTGAAGAAGGATGCAAATCGGGTGTGCACGCCCAATCCGACGTGTGCGCCAACGGTTTTCCTGACGATCCCCACTTCAATGTAACCAGTTAATTCATGTCATTTTATCAAATGGAAGAGCTGCTGCACCCCCTCGACGAGCGCGTGCCGAAACACAGCACCGAAATTCAGCCGGATTCAGGCAAAGAGCTCATAGTGCTGCAACTTGGTTGACGTGTTATTAAGAGGGTGAAAGCATATCAATTTCTCGCGCAAAGGGCTTTCGGGACTCCTTTCTTGGAGCTGCTGGTAGGTTTTGCAGCTGCACGCTCTCGTTCAATAAGTTAGTGTCAGTCGTAAAATACACACTGGGCTCAGTAGAAAGTCAAAGGCTCTCGCCCATCCGACGGCCGTGCCGAAACCCTCCTCTCACCCACCTGTCTAATTCTCATCTTCAACGCCTCTGCCGCTTGGCCGCCTGCTTGGCCGCCTGCTGCTGCCTGAACGCCTCCAGGAACGCCGCCTGCCGCTGCCTGAACGCCTGCTTGGCCGCCTCCGCTGTCGCCCACTGCTCCAATGCTGCCGCCCTGGCCGCCTGCTTGGCCTCCTCCATGGCCTCCCCCTCCGCCCTGGCCGCCCTGGCCGCCTGCTTGGCCTCCTCAATGGCCTCCTCCATGGCCTCCTCCTCGGCCGCCCTGGCCGCCTGCTTGGCTGCCTTCGCCTCCTCCTTGGCCACCCTGGCCGCCTGCTTGGCCTCCTCCTTGGCCTCCGCCGCTGCCGCCCTGGCCGCCTGCTTGGCCGCCTTCGCCTCCTTGGTGGGCCGCCTGAACACGCCTGAAACGCCCTCTCCCCCCGACCCCCCCTCCCCCGGCCCTTTAGGCATGCAAGATTAACAGGGCTTTCAGTACACGGTCATAGAATGCGTCCACATGCACATGGACACGCGCTTAAGCGTGGGCCGGCTAGGGGCGCCCGGCTAGTCAGGAACCTCCTTGACTGAGGATGCGCGCCAAGCCCGCATCGAGTAAGCAGCTGCAAGTCCGGACAGATAGACCGCTCGGTCAAGCCCCTCATGCTATTGGCACAATGTCCGTGCCTGCATACTCTCCGGGGTCGCACAACGCACGCAACATGGACCCCTGCAATGGACTGCTCAAGCTTTATCAAGTCTGAAGCGTGCCCGTCTCGAGCAACTTTGTGAGGCCGTGCACCTCTCACGCGCTTCAACACCTGGTACGGAGGGCATGTCACGGAGCCTTGGAGTTGGAGCTCGCACAGTCCGGCACCCAGGGCAACCAATAGCCTTGCACCGATAGCAGTCGATCGGAGGAAGCATCTTCGATAATAGGAGGATGGCAAGCATTCATCCCCACGCAGCACGTAAGCTGATTGCGTCAGGTCGGTGGCGGCCTGGCGGGCCATGCTTCCCGAGGCGGCCGCCCGCACACACGACTCGCCTGCTGCTGGAGAACGACCTCGCTTTCCAGGTGCAGCAGGCGTGGGCGGCGCGCAACAGCGGGCAGCCGCTGAGCCCACAGCAGCAGCTGCTGGTGGAGAACCAGCCATCTTGGCACCAGAGGTCTGCCAGCAAGGGCGGCACAGAGGCACGTGACCGCCGGAATTGTGCCCGGGACCCGGACGGCGGAGGAGTTCCTCCAAGGTCAGGAAAATAAGAAAGGTGCTGAAGGAACTGCGGCATGCCTGGCGGTGGCTGACCGGCAGCCGGCGCCTGCTGCGGAGGGCCTACAAGGAGTGGGACTGCCTGGAGCCTAGAGTAGAGGGCAACCACATATGGAGCCGTGCAGTGGCGGGGCTGACTGGTGTACAGACTCTGGCTCGCGCGAGGAGGCATGCGACGCAGTGAGACACTGAGCGGTGAGCAGGGGAGAGCGGTGAGCGTTGTGTGGGTGGAGTGCGGTGGGCATTCATCCCCACACAGCAAGTGAGCTTCTTGCGTCAGTCCGGTGGCGAGGCAAGCTTCCCGGAGGCGGCCTGCCACCGGAGTGCCGCGGCCACATGACTCGCACCAACGACACGTACGGCACACTACAATTGAGCTGGTTGACGCACCTGACCTCCTAGTCACCCCTCTAATCACCCCTATTACAGCTGTGTTTCCCCCACATACTCGCACCGCGTATCCTAGACCCAAACTTTCTTCTTGCCTTCTAGAGCCAAACCTGGCGCCCTAATCGATCTCCTTCTTGTGTTGTGGCTTTTCGTGGCTGGTGCGGGGGTGGCCACCAAGTGCTGAGGCTCACCCCCGGCTTATCAAAAAGTAGCTTGGGCCTGAGACCCGCGTATAGTTTGGCCAAAAGGCTGAAATCCGCCAGCGATTGGAGCTCGCCGACGAGGAGAAAAGCCGAACAGCGTCAACAGTTGCAAAGATGAGCACGCCAGCAAGGAAGCGCTTAATGCGGGATTTCCGCCGACTGACATCGGACCCGCCTCAAGGCGTGAATGGGAGCCCTAACCCAGACAACATTATGCAATGGAACTGCGTTATCTTTGGGCCAGAGGACACACCGTGGGATGGCGGTGAGCAGCGTTGGGGCGTCAGTGGGCCCGGGAAATGCTCGCGCGCAGCTTCTCAGCTCGCGCCTGGCGCTTTCAGCTCGCGCGCTTGACCTTGGAAAAAGCTAACTTGGTTTTGCGTCCTTCAGGCACCTTCAAGCTGACGATGGAGTTCTCGGAGGAGTACCCTAATAAGGCGCCCACTGTCAAGTTCAAGACGAAGCTGTTCCACCCCAACGGTGAGCACGCGCCTCCCCCAACGCCCCACAGCTTCCCACGGCCGCCCCTGCAACCCTCAGCGCATCTGCTAACGCTACAGCTTAAACAACGCTACACCCGATGTGCGTGCAGTGTATGCGGACGGGAGCATTTGCCTGGACATCCTCCAAAACCAGTGGAGTCCCATCTACGACGTTGCGGCCATCCTGACGTCAATCCAGGTGGGAACGCGGCAGTGGGTGCAGGGGGAATCGTGGATATTGCGGATGTGTACACCGCACCGCATACCGGCCTCGCCCGGACGGGATGCGGCGTCCGCATCCGGGCGTCCGCATCCTGGCATCCACGCGCAGCTGCATGTGTTGAAAGCGTGGCGGAGGGAACGCCGCTGTCGCAACCCTCCACGTGGCTCGGGAGCGCTGTTTGTGTTGAAAGCGTGACGGACAGGGCCGCCCCAGGCGGGGGCTTGAGTCCAGAGGGGTGAACTGCCGCATGGCTAGCCGGGCGCCTGGGCGGCACACACACCAGGCTGGTGAATGCGTGGGAATGGGAGCCCCAGGTCATGCGTCAGGGAGGGTTGGTGCCGGCAGCAGCGCGGGTGCTTTGCCTGCGGGTGCCCCACGTGCCCATTGGCGTTACAGGGTTGGATCGGGACCGTGTCGCACCCCACTCGTGCGCCTACTCCCACACACTGCACCGCCTACTGTTGCATGTCTGGGCAGTGCACCCCCACGCGCCGGCCTTTCGCCACGGACATCAGGGCACTGTGACACCCTTCTGACCCCCTTACGATTGTGTCGCGCAGAGTCTGCTGTCCGACCCCAACCCCAACTCGCCGGCCAACGGAGAGGCGGCCCGCCTGTACAACGAGAACAGGTGCGCGCAGGGGAGGGGGAGGCGGCTATCTGAAACCTGACCCAGAGCTCACCGCGACCCAGAACCTAGAACCAAACCCACGGGAGGAATAGTCATTTTCATTTCAAAGGGGGGGGGCGGGGATTGAGGTTGTCCGATACCAATTCCAGGGGGAGCTCGGGCGGATATGCGTGGCCACGTTGCACTATTGAGCGTGGGGTTTGCGTACGCGTGTACATGGCTTCGGCTCCTGGTGGCTGGGGCAACGACAATGCTGGGCCGCTGCCAAAGCAACGGCACGTGGTCGTGTGCACGGCCGGGCACAGCGTGTTGGTGTCGGTGACAGGCCTGCAACGGTCCCGCAGCCTGCAGGCTGCATGTGGGTCAGCGCCGGCCCAGGGGCAGGGCTGGCAGCTCGGCTCCCTCCTGTGAGCAGTTCAACCGGCACTGGTGCACTTTTTCATGGGGCATCCAGCCGCCGGGGATGCTGACGAGGCTTGCTGCTGTGCGCGACCTCCACAGGCGAGAGTACAACCGGCGCGTGCGGGAGGTGGTGGAGGCGTCGTGGGTGGAGGATGTGCCGGCGGAGGAGGAGGGCAAGGAGGACAAGTAGGCGCGCGGCACTGGCACACGCCGCCGCTGTTGCACGGCCGCATCGGCAGCAGGTCGCGGCCGGGGCGGCAAGGGCCCACGGGAGGGCGGCGGAGCTGCCAACATGGCGTGGATCTGGGCAGCCTGCCGCTGTGGCACGGTAGACGCACGCAGGATGAAAATGACGCGCGGCGTCGGAGAGCCCATAGAGCGTGTCTAGTGCAAGGGTAGAATGAGATTTGGGTTTGGTGGTCCGAGTTGGCATGTGGAATTAGCACGGGTACATGTCGCGGACTGGCGGCACTCCGGCTGGTTTGTGCGGGGCGCATGCTGCCTGAGGGTTAAGAACGGGTGCACGTGCACTCAACGGAGGTGTGTCGGTGGACACGGGAGGTATGACGTGGCGGGCCTGTTTGGGGCGAGGACCCCGCGTGTATGGGCCAGGGGGCCAGGTTGCTGATGAACAACCGCAGTATCACCTGCTGCTTATACACGCCTTTTGCAGCAGCGTGAGCTGCCTCGGTGTGAATGTGACACTACAAGAAGGGACAGGCCGACCGGCAGGGCTGCCCCGGAGGCCCGGACCCATGCAATAAGGGACCAGCTCCGGCCCACAGAGAAACAGCCCTTCGTGTGTGGCCACCAGGGTTATACACGGGCGTTCTAAAAACCCCTGCCATGTATGAAGTACGCCCCGATCCCCTTCCTGGCGCAGCCAGGAAGGGCCCCCTGCGGGGGCCCTAAAATCTCCTGCGCGCCAGGAGCGCTTGCCCCAGCTACTCCTGTATGTAAATTTTTTTCCCAGCCCCATTGGATAGCTGGCCTCAGTCATGTTACGTGCGCTTCACTTCCGCCACCACGTACAGCCACGTATACCTTCAGAACCCCAGCCCAGCTCCTCCAGGTCCAACTCATTCGCCAGCGTCAGGTCACCACCCTCCTCTAGCGCTATGCGATGGGCAAGGCAATGCACGGTAACCAAAAAGCAGAGCTCCTTCACCTAACCACTGCACCGTTGTGCTTGCCCATAAATACTGACGCCCCGTCGCTGCCATATGGTTGCGATATTACAAAGAAGGGACAGTCCGCCATATGCCACCATTTGTACCGACCAGGGATGAGGGGTTTTTCCCCCTAGCCCGGGCTTCTCCCCTAGCCCGAGAAATTTCGCGAGAATCAGCCCCCCAAACCCCATAAAAACATGCATGTTTTGCTGAGGAATGCGTTCTTGTCGATGGGGACACCTCGACCCCTCGGGCCCTTGCTTGGGGTGCAGGAGTGCACCTATGGTCTTAGCCTGAAATGCTCCTGGCAGCCAGGAGGAGGGCCCGCCAGGCCCTCCTACCCATGCCAGGAGCGGCCCCCTGGCGGGGGCCTAATCCCTCCTGCTCCGCAGGAGGGATCCCCAAAAAATCTCCTGCGCTTTTTGCCCTAACCCCTAAAAAGTCCTGGATTGCTCCTGGCTGGAGAACCCTGGTGGCCACCGCAAGCCGGCATTGCAGCATTAGCATGAGGCGCCATCGATTACCTCAGGGAGCACGGCACTGCAGGGGTAACTCCGCAACTGGACCTAGCAGCCTGGGGCTAGCAAAGCTTGAACGTCACCGTATTGTGGGCCATTGCGCAGTCCAAGCATCCTTTTGATGTCCTTGTGCCTCAGGCAGAATTGCTGCCGCCGTTGCACGAAAGCCCAATCTACACCACAGCGCCACACCCTCCCGTCTCCACTCGCAATATGCCGCCATCCTTCAACTCCTGCGCGCTCCCGCACCGTATCACTGCGCTTGCGCGCCTCTGCCTCTGCGCCCTTACCAGGACACGCACCATCCGGAACTGTCCGCCACCGCCATCACATATTCACATCTCCCCACCTCCCTCCCAAAACCCACCCGCCCCTGCTCCTCCCTCTACCCTAGCAGCGCCTGGTTCGCCGCTACCGCCAGCGCCGCCGCCAGACTGATCTGCAGCATGTTGACCAGGTCGTTGGTGAGCCAGGGCAGCCGCCCCTGCACGCTGGCACCCAGGTAGCTCTCCGCCAGGTTGGCCACCACCGCGGCGCCGCCCACCACACCCGCAGCCGCCAGGTCAGGGACCTGAACGGAGTGCGGCGACGACGTTGTCAACAGTGGTGTTGGTGGTGGCCAGTCATGGATGGCGTAAGTGGGAGACGATTGAGTGTGACCCGGAAGCAGCCCAGCGCGCGCGTCAACTGTAACCGCCGCGTCCATAGCTCGCTACTGCTGGCCCACCCCTCTAGGCGCCCATCAACAAACACGGGCCCCATCACCCCACCGCACCTGCCCGGCCAACAGCGCCACCGCCGAGAACAGGAAGGCCGCCAGGATGCCCGCCGCCGTGCCCTCCACGCTGACCGCGCCTTCCGTGCCGCGCGGCACCAGCTGGAAGGTGGTGATGAGGTAGGTGGTCTTGCCGTACGCCTTGCCCACCTCGCTGGACACCGTGTCGGACAGCTTGCTGCAGAAGCTGGCCACGAAGCCGATCTGCAAGGCCCGATTGCACACCCACCCACATAATTTTAATACAATGCACATCAGGGCTTTGCGCTCTGTTTTCCTTCTGCTCTTCAGCACATACACCCACGCATGCACGTCAGGGCACACAGTCAGCCCTTCCCCCGTGTGCTTTCCTGGCGCACAGGCATGCGGACTGCGGACGCAGCAGCGTTGCACCGCACCAAGCCGCATCAAACTGCGCGTTATCTTCCCATTGTGCTCTACAGCGACACGGGGACAGGAGATGCGCTAGGTCCTGCCCACCTGCCACAGCTCGAAGTTGCCGGTACCCAGTGCCAGCAGCGCGCAGGCCACGCCCGCGATACCGGAGCCCCACACGCTGCTCTGCATACACGTCAGACATTCAAAGCGGTGGCGGGGCACAGGTGCGAAAGGTAAATCAAGAAGGGTACAGGGTGTCGCTGCAAGCCGAGCCCATGAGCCCCGTTGCTGCTGTGGCCATACAGGCACACCGCTGTGCGGCAGTGCGGGTGCAAGGGCGGCAGATCAGTCCACTCACAGGGCCGCGCTGCCCTGACCGCGCCTCTGCGATTCCCTCTCGTTGCTTCTGTTCGAGCTTGAGCTTGGTCACCTGTGCACGCAAAGAGAGTACAGTGCATCCGGCTCTTATCCTGCATTCTTTGCTCAGCAACTGGGGCTTCCGTACTTGCCTGCCGCCAAAGCAAGCAGACTGCACGCACACACGCCCGCAACTCAGTCACACATTCACCCACACTCACGCACTCGTTCCGTGTTCCTGTATGGCGTAACTGCGCTCACGCTCTCTCACCAGCGTCCCGAATATAAAGTACAGGCACACCAGCATGTAGCCGCCCGCGCCGAACGCCGCGAACACGGCCGAGCCCAGGAACCAGGCGTGCGCCACGCCCGCCGGCGTCAGGCCCTTGCGCAGCACCTTGTAGCCCAGCCCGAACACGGCGCTGTTGTAGGCGATTCCGGTCAGCGCGCCCGGGTGTCCAAACACCTGCAGGAAGGGGGGGGCAGGCGGGGCAAGGGGGGGGAGGCAGGGGGAAAGGCAGAGGGGGGAACGGCAGGTGGCATGGGCAGGGATGCCAAGGGGGAGGGGTGCTGGGGGCTCGGAGCGAGGCACGGAGCGTGCGCCTGCTGCAGTAGGCAGTGCCTTCAACTCCGTCTTACCCTGGATGGCAAGACTCAGTGCTCTCAGCCGAGGTCTTAGCTGACCCAGTTCGTGTACCCGCCGCGTGCTCAGCCCGGAAACCCGAGGCAGTCCCACGGGGCAGCCCCCGTCATCGCGACAGAACGAGCGAGACCCTAGTGAAGCGGTGAGGTAGACCCAGTGGCAAGGAAACTCACTGGTGCAAGCTCCAGCGGCGGCAGCGGCAACGCGCGCAGTGCAACATTCCGATGATGTCGAGGTCTTAGTGCGCATCGCCCGCGAACTTGCAAGAACGGTATTAGTTGGTCATTGACATGATGAAGGAATGCGTGTGGTGTCGGTTTCGTTACCAAAGCTTGCATCTTTGCTTACAAAGCGATGGTGAATCGGTGCGCACACAAAGTAGCAGGCGGAGGCTGGGTTTGCAAATACACTGTTAAAATAGATTTGGTACTGTAGGGGAACAGGCATGTTCGCAGAGATGGCTCAAAGGCACGCCACAACCAGCCACTCTGCACGATTCCATCCCGCATCCTCAAGCCCCGAGCTCCTGGGTCTGCTTTGGCCCCGTCACGTGTCCGTGTGCTCTTACAGTCCCATTGGATGTAGCGGTTCCAAAAGCAATGCCCGATGAACCCCATGCATGGCGGCAGGCGGGCCCAGACCCCAGAGCCAGCAGCAAGGCCAGCAGTGTGCAAAGGTGTGCAACTGCATTGCAAGTGATGCATCATGCTGACCCCTGACCGAAGCAACACGACCCTACAGCCATGCCCCGGTCCCGTCCTGATCCGTGCTCATCTCACCAGGGATGAGTCGCACACCCCGTCATGGTCCGTCACTCCGTCAGTGTCCGTTCAGCACACTCAGATCTACGCTAGATTGGCGCCAGGTGCGTCGCCCGATCCTCGCCGTGCGGGGCCAGCCCGCTGAGGACGGGACCGCCCGCACGCAGTATGCGACACAGCACAGGCGCCCACGCACAAACATGTAAGCCTAGCCTGCAACCCGCCCTAAAACACGTGTCAGAGCACGTATCAGTAACGTCTAGAGCGCTGACCCGGCCACCATCCAGCTGACAGTTGCAGGTGGCACGTCCCTGAGGTCCAGAGCAGATGTCGCTCGCGACTCGCGTCAGCAAGTCCCTCTTGTAACCAATGCAATCTGACAGTTCACCATGCGGCCCATCTGCTCCGTCTGACAATACGCTTCCCTGTCTTGTACCGCTGCGGGCATTCCAGCCCGCAAACGCTGCCTCTGCGCTTCCCTACCGCGTGCTCCTCCTCCGCATCACCCCTGGCCGTGCCCGCCTCCGCTCCCTTGCTCTCAGGCTCCTCTCCCGTCACGCACACGCCACACCTCCACCTGCCCCGCCGTGTGTCTGAGCGCTCGCTCCAACCACCTTATCACCTGGTCGCCAGCAACATCGTGGCTGCCGCCGGCTCCAACATCCAGAGCTGGATGGGTGAGGGGCGGGGATGCGTGGGTGTCGGGCCTGGGCGATGGCCTGCGTCGTGGTGGTGATTGGGCTAGTGAACGTGCCTGCAACCTGCCGGCAGTGTAGCTGCTGCCATTACACACGCAAACGCAAAACACTCTCGTTGTCTTTTTCCCTTGTGTCCTCTTTCACGCCTGTCCTGGTGCCCTCTAGCATAACCTCCAACACAACACAAAAATATACTCACCGCAAGACCAGGCTCCCATGGCGTCATTGCGCCTGCCCACGTGGGCGCGCGCTCCTTGGCCACCCACTCGCACCCTACGCCACCTCGCAGGTGGCCCCGACCCCGAGAGGCTGTGCGCTCAGGGCACGCACCGGCAGCACCCCAACATGCCCGCCTGCGCCGAGTGCCACTGCCAGGTGTGGGCGCGGCGGCGGCGGCGCCTCCAGCTTCTTCGCCTGAACGGGCGGATTGGTGTGATGCAGCGAGCTTGACCTGGCCAAGCGCCCGCCCGTGTGCCCAAATTGCTGTCGTCTAAACCGTCTACATCCATCACGCAAGCGAGCTAGATGCGCTGTCGGGGCCTGACGACACGCCACAGAAAGTACTGGAAAGAACATTCGTCAGATTGAGGCCTGGCGGTCATGTCGCATGCGGAGCTACGGTAACCCCAAACATTAAACAAGTGGGCCCGAGACCAACGCCAAGTGGTTTGAGCTTGCAAAAGGCAAGGACCCAGCTATCCGGCTACACACCCTCAGTCCTCAGGGCAGCTACGCCTGGTCAAAGAAGTGGGCGGGACGCCTGGAGGAGGCAGGGCTGCAGAAGCACTACATGCCAACGTCCAAGGAGGAACGCCGGGCTCTCCACAGCAAATACGGGTCCAATATGGAGAACATGACCGACCCCGGTGTTGTGGGCGTGACCGTCCTCCTTCCCAAGTTCTTCGAGCTCTACCCGAACGTCGAGTTCAAGTACTGTACTTGAACTCGACGTTCGGGTAGAGCTCGAAGGTCTTGGGAAGGAGGACGGTCACGCCCACAACACCGGGGTCGGTCATGTTCAAGGCGGGGGACCTCAAGGGGACCTACTACGGCCACACGGACGGCAAGAGCTGCTACCTGTCCACTGACAAGCCCTGATTCACCACGACGACAACAGCTACAACTGCAAAAACCGGTGTTCCTCAACACCACCACGAACAAACGGTCTAAAATCACCGGCGCCAGGAGCGGTCTGGACCGTCTACATCCACCGCGCACGTAAGCTAGATGCGCTGTCGGGGCCTGACGACACGCCACAGCGACCAGGAGCGGTCTGCACGGGTTGGATGCACACCAAAAAGCAATCACCGTGAGAGGCCACAAATCCAGTTCTTTGGGAGTTGGGGGACACCGCGCTCAGTCGAGAGGCAGTCCGGCGGCACAGCTAGGCCAGTGGTGCTGCTGCAAGGATACCTCATGCCTCGGGCGGAGGCACATCGACCCACCACGCATGTTCCTAACGCGCACTTCGTGGCAACACCTGTACTGCTCCCGCTGTAACACACCCGGTCACGCCGCACCTCACAGCACCGCCGCGAAGATGGTCGCAACGTCCTGCCGCGGCCGCAGCGGCTTGCCGTCCAAAGTCAGGGGCTCCAGGAACCGCAGCAGCGTCTCCGTCGCGCTGGCATAGGACGCGGTGCCCCACTCACGCAGCTGGTCCGGCGTGGTGCTGTCCAGCTCGTCCGGGGAGCCGTGCGCCACGCTGAGGAATCGTGACCGCAACGCGCTGCTGCGCTGGATGAGCCGCGTGATGGATACGCCCTGCTGCTCCGCGAATGTGGCGACCTGCTGCCACCGCTCCGCGACTGCGGCGTCGTCCTCCGCAGCGTCTTGGATGTAGCTCAAGTTAATGGGTCTGCTACCAGCACCGAACACGTAGGAGGTGGCGATGGCGTCCACTGTGTACGCGAGCTGGCCCAGCAGAACCGACCGCCGGTCTGCCTCTCTCTCTGCGAACGTGCGCTGGAGAGCCTCCACAGCTGCTTTCAGGGACTCAATTTCTGCCGTCAGGTCGAGGTTCAGCTTCCGAGGAAACGCGTCGCGGAGAGCGCGGCGCTGTCGCTTGTGGGAGGCAGCCATCTTCTCTTAGAACATCTGCAGCAGCTCCTCGCGTCAGTTCCGCCAGACGGCGGGCGATGCCTTCTTCAGCCAGCAACTTAGACGCAAGTCCGAGGCCTGTTTGGATATGCGACTCGCGGCCGTGGACTAATTATTATTACTTCCAGGAAAACGCTGACCGCGGCCGATACAATACACACCTTCACCCTGTGGTCTGCCCTGCCATGGCTGTGTGATCGCCTCTCCCGCGCCCCTCTCACGTCGGCTCTTCCTCTTCCTTGCACACCGTGCTTGCACACCCTGCACCGCCTATGGGATGCTGCTGTTCCAAAGCGATGCCCAATGAAACCAGTGCCATAGCAGCAGGCTGGCCCAGACCCGCAGGGCCAGCGATGTGCAACTGATTTAATTGCAACTGTACAGGTGGGGTGCGGTATTGTGGAACAGCGGTATTGTGGAACAAGCGCTCCCCCGCCCTCCGCACTGCTCCAATTAAGCCCCCCGCCGGGATTGGGCAAGCATAAGGCTACCCCTAGAAGTCCCGCTACTTAGTTTCGGGTTCGGCGACGTGGCGTCGGCGACATGTTGCATGCTTAAAATGCTGCCGAGTTAACAACTTTGATTGCACTACTGCGTGCGCCAATCCTTGTCAGGCTTATATTAAGGTATGAGATCACCTAAGAAGCAGCCAAAATGCTGCTGCGATCACTGAAACGGGGACAATCACCGAAAACATGTCACCGGAACCGCTCGGTGCCGGTCACAAAATCCTGAGATAGCGCCACAGACATCTGCACTTGCCCAAGAACATCACATGGTGGAAGGACTACAGCGCGGTATGCCATGGTTGGGCTCCCGAGCTCCCGCGCGGTGCGCCATGCCATGTTGGCGTCTTGGTGCTGAATGCTCAAGCAACATGCTCATACAGGGCAGCGAGCACGAAAACCTTGCTTGTGCAGGCATAGGTTGGGTGTAAGGAGTCCAGTCACCGGGTATGGGCTCGATGCGGAGCGCCATGACGGAGTTCCCGCCCGTTCCACAATACCGCACTTCCGTGGCGAAATGCGCGTTCTGCCGTTCCACTGAAGGCCCGTGCCCTTCCCCCACGGGACCTCGCGTGCACTCCTGCCATCCTAGTATCATGTTAAGGACCATATGAGGTATCTATGACTGCAGGGTTATGACTGGATTCGTGTTGCCTCGGGTGTGGTGGCAGCTTGCGGCCAGCTTGTTCCACAATACCGCACCCCACCTGTAGCCAAGGGGTGCTTCATGCTGACCCCCGACCGAAGCAAAAAGCCATGCCCCGATCCCGTTCGATCCGCGCTCATCTCATCTGGGATGAGTCGCACACCCCGTCATGGTCCGTCAGTGTCCGTTCAGCACATTCAGATCCCCCCATCTACGCTAGATTGGCGCCAGGTGCGTCGCCCGATCCTCGCCGTGCGGGGCCAGCCCGCTGAGGACGGGACCGCCCGCACGCAGTATGCGACACAGCACAGGCGCCCACGCACAAACATTGAAGCCTAACCTGCAACCCGCCCTAAAACACGTGTCAGAGCACGTATCAGTAACGTCTAAAGCGCTGATCCGGCCATTTTATGGATGCCACTTTGCCGCCTACCGCGCTTGCAATGCGCTTCCATGTGTTGTGCCGCTGCGGGCATTCCAGCCCACAAACGCTGCCTCCACACTTCCCTTCCGCCTGCTCCTCCTCCCTAGCCCTTCCCACCTCCACTGCCTTGCTCCCAAACTCGCTCTCACTTCAGGCACACGCCACAGTTGACGATGCATGTCTTCCCGGTACCCCCTCGGCTTCCGCCCGCGCCCACGTGCTCCCGGCTCCAGCCCACAGCGCCTTTACAGGGCGCCGGCGGCGGAGGCGGCGGCGGCCACGGCGTTGACGTGGTGCCCGCAGGCCAGGCCGGCGGTGAGCAGGCCGAACACCAGGAAGGGCTGCGCGGAGGCCTGGTACTTGACGTCGTTGGCGATGGGGTCGGGCAGGAAGTACTTGTACTGGAAGTAGATCTGAGGAGGAGAAAGGGGAGGAGGAGAGAGGGGGAGAGGTCGGGAGGAGAGGGAGCAAAGAGTCAGTCCAAGTGGGCTCAGTCGGGTGGGCACTTGCGTCAGGCCCCACGACCTGCTTGTGTGGAATCCGCGCTTCCCGCGGCTTGAGCCCAGCTATCCTTGCGAAAGGTCCCAGGTCCATCCGTCAAAGTCCCCTGCCCGTAACATGCCCCAACCCAGTTCGTCATTCTGCCAGCGGTCTGCCGTCACCACACCCATCACCACACGGTAAAAGATTCGTCCTCCCAAGCAGGTCTCCGAGCGTGCTGCCTACCTTCCCAGACCATCTTCCCACTTCCACAGCCCGAGCACCTCGCCTCCCCTTATCCCGCTCAGCCGCAACCTCTTTCTGTTCCAAGGTTCACTTGCACCCCGGTCTATCTGGTCATCCCGGTTCCGCAACTGGAAACCGCGATCCCCACCCCACACCCCCACACCCGAACTCCCCCTGCCCTGCTCCATCACACCCACATCCCCTCGCTCCCCCTTTCCCCCCCGTCCCCTCGCCCCCAACGCCCGGCCGCCCCCCGCACGCACCTGCGGCAGGATGAGCGCCAGCAGCACCGCGCCATACAGCTCCTCGTGCAGCCCCCAGGCCAGGTAGGCAGCTACGCCCAGCTGCGTCACGTCGATGGTGGACACGCAAATCCACTTGGCCGTGTCCACGCCGAACGCCACCGGCAGCGACTGCAGGCCCATCTGCCTGCGGGGCGGGAGAGCGGGTGAAGGTGGGGGAGGGGAGCGGCAGCGGGGCCAAGGAGGTGGGGTGAGTTGCAGGCGGGGTGTTGAGTGGGCGACAGGTGCCAAGAAACCGAGAGCTGTCCCGGTCGAAACTCAAAAGGGCCCGCCCTGCTGCCGCCATATGTCCGGATCAAGACAAGACAACTACACCAACCCCGACCTGCTTGCCCTACCTACTGCCCTTACTCCTATGCCTGCTGCTGCCCCCGCCCCCGCACCTGTCGCCCTCAATGGACTTGAAGTCGTTCACAATGGCAATGCCCAGGCCCGCCAGCGAGTAGGCGATGGTCAGAGCCATCACGTCCAGGGTCAGGGTGCCAAACAGCGCCTGGGGGCAGCAGCCATGCCACACAGCGTTGTCGGTTCCGTCTGTTCAGACAGCTGGTGGGAGCTCAACCGGCACATCATTGGCATGTGTGGGCAGGGTGCCTTCAGGGGGGTGGGCGCGGTCGACCATCCACTGCCCCTACGCTGTTCCAAAAGCAACCGCCGTGGCCCCGCTCAAGGATCCACACAGCACAGCACAGCACTCAATTCACCCACTGCCTGCCCGCTGACGAGGACGCCAGCGCAGTGAAGGTTGGCCCGGTATGGCGGGGCAACCACCAGCTCACGCCTTCGCCAAGCTGCCCTTGATTTACCCAGCCGACACCTGATTACCGTACCCCTGCCCCCGCCACTTGCCGACGTCTTCCCCTGTCCCAGCCCAACGCCAGCGGCACCCACCGCTTGCGGTGCCCCGTCTTCCTGACCAAACAATCCCAGTGCTAACCATCTCCGTGATGGAAGCATTACCTTGCTGTTTGCGTCCGTACCCATCACTCCGCTCCTGCAGCCCTTCCCTTCCTTCCTCCCCTTTATTTATCCCATTCCCATCCCTCGTGCCTTCCACCACGCTCACACGCCCGCCCCGCAGCGGCCCTCCAAGCCCCCGAGTCCTCCCATCCCGCCCCCGGTTTCCTTTCAGCTGGTATCTGCAACCCCGCCGCCCCCCCCCAGTCCGCACCTGGCCGGCCCACCAGGGCAGCGCGATGTAGGACGAGCCCAGCGCGTAGTTGCCGGCCCAGCCGCTCTGCTTGAGCTTGAGCGGCGGCGCCGAGTAGATGTAGGAGATGAAGGAGCCGAAGATGGTCAGCTGCAGCATCACGGGCGTGGTGTGGCCGGCCCACTGGTCCAGGGTGTAGGCCAGGCCGATGCCGCCTAGCAGCAGCACCCAGATCTGCACGATCACGTCGCGCTCCGAGATGCGGCCTGGGGGTGAGGGGGTTGGGGTGGGTGGGGTGGTAGGGTGAGGGGTTGGGGTGGGGTGGGGCTTTGGGTCGGGAATTTGGGGTGATGGGGCGGGGGAAAGAGCGGGGAAACGTGGGCGAGGTAGGAGGGTTCACGCAGCGCTCCGGAGGCCGACGTCCCACTCGCAAGCAGGCTGCTGGTGCCTGCCCGCCCACGCCGCGTGAGGGCGTGGCTGCCCCCACCGCCACGCCGCAAGCCTTGACGTGCCACTTGCCTCCCCAGTTCGTAACCTCCCCCCTCGCCCCCAGCGCCCACAACTGCCGTCACATTCCTTACCCGAGGGGATGGGGCGGTAGGGCTCGTTGATTGCGTCAATCTCGCGGTCATACCAGTCGTTAATGGTCTGGGTGTAGCCAGTCAGGAAGGGGCCCGACATCATCATG
The DNA here is from genome assembly GCF_000002595.2 of Chlamydomonas reinhardtii. Taxonomy (NCBI): domain Eukaryota; kingdom Viridiplantae; phylum Chlorophyta; class Chlorophyceae; order Chlamydomonadales; family Chlamydomonadaceae; genus Chlamydomonas; species Chlamydomonas reinhardtii. The sequence goes on along the minus strand of NC_057009.1, from coordinate 6,770,542 downwards.
CAGGTCAGCAGCTGCGCAATTTGGGTGGGGTTGTTCCACTGGTAGTGGCCCGAAGCGGCAGCACCGCAAGCAACACCTGTGGCGATGGGCGACAAAATCAGTCGGCACTCGCCAATTCTGGGTTTGCGTGCATCAAGGAAACCGATGACCGCGACCTTTGCCCCAACTCCGAAGCCGATGACCGCGACCCCTTACCCCAAATGAGGGGGATCCAAGTCACAGGCTTGGTAAGCTGCACGCGGATTTTCCAGATGTCCGTCTCCAAGGCAGCGCCCTTCATGCCCAGCATCTGGCGAGCAGCGCTGTTGGTGTCGCTCTTCTCCTCGGTGGCCTGCTGGTTCATGGCCTTCAGCGCCACGCGGCCTGTGCAGGCGCATTCGCGAGTGTAGGCGTCAGTTATCGGAGTCAAGAAGCCTTCGCAATCTGCCACAACTCTCACCTAGGGCTGGGCGCACGCATTTGGTGCCGAAAGGGCGGGCCACCGACACCACAGAGCGAGTGCTCTTGGCGACCGGGCGCACAGCATTGCGGTTTGCGCTGAGAGCCTGCATTCTTGCCAGGCGACCCTAATTCCCGTGAAAGATCTACTTGGTGAACACTCGTGCACAGGGAAATCTAACATACTCGCACAATTTTGGGTGTGCAAGCATGCCCATGCACGCCACGGATCCAAGCCCGCGCCCACGCCATCCCCGATGCCCGTTCCCGCAAGCTCGCATGCAACCCCCGCGCGCACCAGGCAAATCACAACAACGCCGCGCGTTTGAAAGCGTATACGTTGCAAGTGTACGTCGACGTGTTGGCATACGACACCGAACTGACCAAACCATGCCGCATGTGTTGCGATGGGCGACGAGCCCCACACAAGCACACACCGCTGACACGAAGCGTCGAAGCGGTGCGCGCAGCAAGATCTGGAACTCGGATTACATTCCATGGCAGTATGTATATCGACTGAGGAGCGGTATTCGCCCCCACAGCGCTTGCATCTTGCTGTCCACTTGCAAGTGTCGTGTTGCGCAGTGCTGTCACCCTCGCACTTCATGCACTCAATCGCCCCCGGGACCACGTGGCTGAAACATGGGCCCACCTCCTGTCCTCCAGTATAAATGCAGTCCTATGTATAGACATGAATGAGCTCATCACAAATGCATTATGTCATCGGCTAGCCTACGGGTAATCACTGGCCATAAACCATATTGCTTGCACGTGTTCGAGCGCCAGTGCTATCATGGACCACGAACCCACCGCAGGCCGTTGACGTGTGCGTCATCCTATCTTTAAACGGTGCATCACTTCCTGCTTCCGCCACTCAGAGTCCGCGCCACACGTGCGCCGACCCTGCTCAGGCGCTGGTTGATCTTGTCCAGCTTGCCGCGCAGCCCGGCGCGCTCCTGCTCGTTCAGGCCCCTGCATCCAGCACAAGTAGCATGGCGGCAGCGAGGCAGCCACACGCGTGTCAGCCATGTCCATGCAATTAACGTAGCCGAACCCGGTAGCCCAGCAATGGCCTTTATGCCCTCACTCCAGGCCCATGCTCCATGCACACATGCTTCATGGTGACAGCAACAACAGCAGCAGTAGCGACAGTCGGCGCAGCGCAGCCGCCCGTCGCTCTACCCCCCACCACCCCACCACCTCACCTGTTGGCCACCAGCTGTGTCTCGTACTCGCGCGCCACCTCCGCCAGGTCCTCGCTCTCGTCAATGCGGCTGACTGCGGGTTTGAGCACCAGGCAGTGCCGCCGCCCCTTGCGCAGCACGCAGTCAGGGTCCGGGTTGCGGAACGTGTAGCTGCACGGCACAAAGCACGGGTTTGGCGGGCGCGTTGTGAGCAAGGGTGTGCGATGGGACAGTGTTAAGGCAGGTTGGTGAAGTCCCATAGGGTGCAGCTAATGCCCAGACCCCAGCACATGGCAAACACTTTGCAACGGCAGTGCAAGGGCGTTGTGAGCAATGGTGCATTGATGTTGCTACGCAAAGGGTGCCGGGACGGTTCCTCCCAATCAACTTACCGGTTGCCCTTGACGCGGTCGTCGATGACCACCGACTCAAAGCCCCAGTTTCCGGGGCCGAGTGTCTTGCCCTCGTGCCAAATCTGTTGCAGGCAGAGGCAAACACACCCCTTCGGCGATGCGCAGTCCGCTCAACAGGACAAGAGCACGCATGGCGTTGCCTCACTTCAGCCCTGCGCTTTTGCACCCTGCCGCTGTACCTTGAGCGCTAGTAGCTGGCCCATGTCCCCGGCGTGGCTGTACAGCGTGAAGCGGTCGGCGCAGCCTCGCGCGAATGAGCCCTTGCCCTTGGGGAGCGCCTGCGACACCGTGGCGTCGCGACCCAGCAGCTCCACGTGCACCTGTGCGGCGGGAGGGCCAGACACGGTCAGGCAGCGTGCCAGGGGTAAGACACTGGGGGTAAGAGAAGTGGCGCCATGCGCGCAAGGACAGCAGCCGGCCAGGCTGAACCGGCAACTGTGAGTGCTGACGATTATGTCGACACACGCAAAGCAGCCGCGCCTCACCGTGGTGTTGCCTAGCCCCGCGTTCAGCTTGTCGGCGGTGAAGACCTTGATCTTGTAGCCGTATGCGTTGGCGTGCGGCCCCTTACGCCGCTTGAGCGGCACCTCCATGAAGTCACCGGCGGCGCCGCCCGCCGCGTTGCTGCCGGCAGCGCCTGCGGACCCGGCCGCTGCGGCGGAGCTGGCGCCGGCTTTGGGCTTGGCCATCAGGGCGTCGTAGCCCACGTTGGAGGAGTCGGGCCGGGTGGCCTCGCCCTGCGCCTCCAGCATCTCCTCTTCCGTCACCGAGGCCACGGAGCCGCTGTCGTCATCGCGCGAGAACTCATACTCCTGTGGGGCGGCAGTTGGAGGGGGTTAGACGCGTGTGCTGCTGGTGGTTGAGGTGCCGCATCGCGCCGCACCCGGCCGCGTCGCTGCCTACTCCGTCCTCCACCTTTACTCCTGCAGCCAGGCACCTGTTACCCCCTTAGACTCACGTCTGCGTACTCAGCCCACGACACCCGCTTGCGGCTGGTGCCCAGGTAGTCCACCGCGATGGCGCCGCCCGCCAGCGCCGGCGGCCGCACACCGCCGGGCGCGTACATGGACAGCGACGCCGCCGACGTTCCGGACAGCTCGCTGCCCTCCACCGACAGCTCTGAGGCCAGGTCACCCTCCTCGCCGCCGCCACTGACGCGCACGCGCCGCCGGCCGAAGCTGCCGCCGCCGCCAAAAGAGTCCATAGAGCCCTCCGGCTCCAGTCCCCCAGACAGGCGGCGGCCGAAGCTGCCGCTGCGGTCCACGCCACCGCCACTGCTGCGACGGTTGACCGGCGGCGTGGGCGGCAGGGCACCCGAGGCCGACGTGCGGCGGCCGCCGCCACTGGTGGCTGTGTCGGGGCCCTCGCTGGCCTCGTCCGTGAGCTCGCGGCGGCGTGGCGCGCCAGGAGGCAGCGGCGGGCGCGGGCTCACCAGCGCCGGGCCGGTGCCGCGGGCTGCAGACACGGGACCAAGGCTGAAGGCCGCACCTGTGCAAGGTATCAGATGCATAGGGGCGGTCAGCGCCATGCCCAAGTGAGGCAAACGCCTGAAAATGACCAAGGGCAGCGTTCACGGTTTTGTGGGGGCTTCCCAGTTGGGCACCCCGGGGCCCGAAAGCAGGCGACTTACTGGTCGACAGCATGGCGTCCACCTCCTCAATGTCCTCCTCCAGCACCACCCCGATGCCGCTCGGCAGGTTGGACGCCATGCGCCCCGACCTGCCGCCGCCACCCGCTGCCGCTGCGGCAGCGGACGTTGCGCCCGCGAACGCAGATGACGAGCCGCCACCAGAGCTGTTACCTCTGGACAGGCCGCCAGACGCCTTTGGCGGCCTGGCACTGCCCAAGCCCGGCAGGTCGTCACCGCCAAAGCTGCGGCTGCTAATGCCGACGGCGAGATCCGGCCGATCGCCTGGCGAGTTCAGATCCGAGTCTGACACGTCCATGCTCTCATCCCCGAACGCGCCAAGCCCCTGACGCTGGCGCAGCTGGTACGCGCCGCCTGCGCCTGGCGGCACCGGCGCGGCCAAGCCGCTGCCACCCGCGGCGGCGCCGCCGCTGCTGCTACCCCCGGGAGCGGAGACCCGCGGCGGCGAGCTGGGGCGGGACCCGGCGCCACCACCCGCCAGGCGCGCCAGGCTGTTCTCCCGGCTGAGCGACAGCGCGCCGCCGCCGCCGTCCAGGCGCACCACCTTGCCGCCGCGGTTGCCGCCGCGCACCCAGTCGTTGACGGTGAACACCCACTCCAGCCCCGTCATGAGCTGCTCCACAGTCACGCTGGACACGAACCAGGAAGACGAGAAGCCCTCGCCTGAGGGGTGCAGGCGCGTGGCGCACGGTGCATGCCACGTAAACTCTCAGCCAGAGTACCGTATTGACTGTGCACAGACGCGCAACGCCCACCCTCCCCCAGCATCTCCGGCAACCCGCGCCGCAACCCCAACCAAGCCCAAGGACGCACCTTCATGCCAGATGTAGACGGCGGACAGCTCGCCCAGGTCTGCCGCGGTGTCGACCATGAACTCGTCGCAGCCGCCAGTCAGGAAGTAGTCCTCCTCACTGCGATCGCCCTCGCCCAGCGGCCGGCCCGCGTGCGCGGTGGGCCGCAGCTGCGCCGCGTGCACCGCCTGACTGCCGTACAGCGTCAGCCGCACCGCGCCGGGGCTGCAGCTGCTGCCGCTGCGGTCGCCGGTGAGCACCTGCACGCGGTAGGCGCCGCTGCTGGTGCTCAGGTCGCCCATGGAGTGCGCGAAGGGCAGCGCCGGCCGCGCCGGCCGCCGCGCCTCGGCCGCGCGCTGCGCCTCCTGCCGGCTGGGTGCCGGCAGCTTATGGGACGTGGGCGTGGAGGCGGCCCCGGCGCTGTCGCTCCCTGCCGACAAGACGCTGGCGCTGGGCCCCGCGGCAGCGCGTGCCGCCGCTGCTGACACCCCTAGGCTGCTGCTCCTGCTGGGCTCCTCCTCCACCTGCTCCTCCTCCTCGTACGCCCGCATGTCCTCGTCCTCCTCCTCCGTCAGCCCGCTGCGGCCGTGGTAAGCCAGGTCGCCGCGGCCGCCCAGCCCGCCCAGGCCGATGGATTCTCGCGAGTCGTCCATCATCAACGAGTCGCCCGCATACGCTTGCTGCTGCCGCGCCGGGGCCCCTGCCGCTGCTGCTGCCGAGGATGACGCCGGCGCAGCCGGTGTGCCGCCGCGAGCGCCGGCGCCTGTGGCGCCAGCGGCCGTCGTCGTCGCGGGTTTGAACACCTCCAACTCCATGGACGAGTCGTCATCGCTGTACATCATGGACGTGCCAGCGGCGGTGAAGGCCGGCACCGCGCCGGTAGGCCCGGCGGCAATGATGCCGCTACTGCTGGTGCTGCTCTCCTCCTCCTCGTCATAGAAGTCCAGGCTGCCGTGCACGCGGCCCGCGGCGCCCTCGCTGCTGCGACGGCCGGAGCCGGTGCCGGAGGAGCGCGCGGCGCGGCCGCCTACACCCTCCAGCTCCAGCTCTTCCTCGATGTCGGCCTGCATGCCTTCCTCCGACACCGCCGCGGCCTCGCCGTCAGACTCGGCCACCGCGCCAAGCCCGCTGGCGTCCGTGCTGCGCCTGCCAGCGGCGCTGCCACTGCCGCTCACGCGGCTAGCACCAGCACCGCGAGGATCGCGCGACAGCATCGCCGCCAGGCGCTCGGCCTCCATGGAGACGTCGCCGTCAAAGCCCATCGAGCTGCTGCTGTGGTCGGCGTGCAGTGCGCCGCCAGGGTTGGAGCCACGGCGACTTGCACCGGCCTCGGCGTCACTCCGGGGCGCAGGCGCAGGCACCGGCACAGCAAGCGGCTGCGGCGCTGCGCGCGACGCGACCGCGACGGCACCGGCGCTGCCGCTGCCGAAGCGGCCTGCGGAGGCCTCGATCGAGATGCCACCCATGGCCTCGGCGTCACCGCTGTGCGCAAAAATGTCGGCCTCGTCATCATCACCCGGACCGTCACTGAGCAGGCTGCGGTCTGCTCCCTCCGCCGGCGCCACCAGCGCCAGGCTGTCCTCCGAGCTGGGCAGGCTCATCCGTGATGAGGAGGCGCCCGCGGCCAGGGCTGCAGAAGTAGCCGTCGTGACGCCGGCGCCGCTGTGGCGGCCACCGGGCGGCAGGGGCGGCAGCAGGCTGCGAGAGCTGCTGCCAGCCGCCACGGCAACGGCTGCTGCCTGCGCCTCGTGGTTCAGGCGGCCGATATCCTCTTCCTCGTCGTCGTCGCCTGCGCTGCCCTCCGACATGCCAGGTAGGTCAGGCGGCAGGTCCAGAGAGCCCAGCGATCCACTGCCGCCCGCGTTCAGGTCAAAGCGGTGCCCGGCGCCGCCCTCCTCGTCCTGCCCACCCTCATCGCCAATCCCAGGCAGGTCCAGGTCGAAGGAGTCGTGCCCCTGCTCCTCGCTGTCTGCCTCCGCCATCTCGGCGGCGGCGGCCGCGGCGGCCGGGTCAATGCTGGGGGGCTCGGGCTCATCACCAAAGACGTCATCGTCCACCTCCTCATTCTCCATCACCACCTCCTCCTCCTCGTCCACAAAAATGTCGGAGGACTCGGCCTGCGCCTCAGCCTCGAGCTCGGGTTCGGCTTCCAGAATGCCGTCGGGCGTGATCGTGGTGGTGGTGAGTGGCCCGGAAGCGGCGGCCGCCAGCGCTGCCGTCAGCGGGCCGCGGCGGAAGTGGCTGCGGTCGTGCGTGGTGCCGGCTGGGCTTCCGCCCGAGGGGCTGGAGGTGCGGCTGCCGGCGGCGCTGTGGCCACCGGGGCTGGGGCTGGCGAAAAAGGTGGCGTCGTGTCCGGACGCCTCGGGGGGCTGCAGCAGCTCGCTGAGCCCAGTGGAGCGGGCAGAGGGCGAGCGGAAGGGTGCCGGCGAGGATCGCTCCAGGGCGCCGCTGATAGAGGACTGCGCCGTCCTGCTGCCGACCGCTGCAGTGGCAACACCGGCCTCAGCAGCGTCGTCGTCGCTGGCGAGCGTGCGGCGGGAAGCAGTGGCTGAGGACAGCGGCGGCCGCTGCGGCGGTAGGTCGCGGCTGCTGGCGCCGCTGCTGCTGCGCGCGAGCAGTGCGCCGCGCGAGTGCACCGACGGCACGGCAGGCGCCAGCGCGGCCGCCGCAGACGCTGCGTGTGCGGCGGCAGCGGAGCTGCTTGGCCGGTCCTCGTCATCGCCCTCGTCCTGGCTGCCCGACTCCAGCAATGAGGCGAGGCCCCTCTTGCTGGGGGTTTGCAGCGCCAGCACGGGGCCCTGCCCCGAGGCGCTCAAGCGCATTGGCGCCGGGTCGGGGTTGGTGACGGAGTTCTCCCGTGTCACGCCTGCCCCTGATGATGCCGTGCCGCTGTTCTCCGCAGACATGCCTACGCCCTCAGCATCCATGTTCACCTCCTCGGCAATGTCCTCCTCCGGGATCGCGTCATCCTCATACTCGTCCGTTTGCGGCTCCCGATCCGCCGCGCTGGCCCTGCTGACGCCGCCGCTGCTGCGGCGGGCAGGCGGCGGTGGCGGAGGCGCGGCTCGTGACAGCGCCGCATGCTCAGAGCCCACCTCCGCCTCGCCCTCCGCCTCCACGTCCGCATCTGCTGTGTCCGGCATGGACTTGTCAGAGTTGGGCGCCGAGCCGGAGGCCGTGCTGGCGTCCGTGCCGGTGGCTGGCTCTGCCGGGTGTAGCGGCGACTCGCTGCGCCGCGCCAACGGGTGCGGCTGCGGCGTGGGGTGCAGCACAAGCTTCTTGAGCGACTCCATGGAGGGCACGGCGAAGGCACTGGCGCCTGCCGGCCCCGCACCCGGAATGAGCACGGGTGCGGGCGCCAGCAGCTCCGCAGCAACGGGGTCCGCCGCCGACTCGCCCACGGCGCCGCCGTTGTCCGGCAGGTCTCCAATGGACATGCCGCTGAAGCCGCTGGCAAGCGACTCCGCGTCCTCGTCCTTCTTGGCTGGGGCCGACGATGCGGCGGCGGCGGCGGCTGCCGGAGGAGCGCCGCGTAGCGCTGGCAGCGCCGACTTGACAATGGGCAGCGGCGCGGGCCCGGCGGCGCCAATGCTACGCGACGCGGGCGAAGACGAGGTTGCCGGCGCGCCGCCGGCAGAGGTAGCGGGCGTGGCAGCGGCGCTGCTGCCGGGGCTGAGGGCACCACTGACGCTGAGGTTGGGCGGCGGCTGCACAGGCGGCAGGGCGCCCGCGCCTGAGACGCGCGAGAGGGGCGCCAGAGGCGCAAGTGGTGCCAGCATCCGGCGGCCTGTCAGTTCACCCGACATCGACATGGACGCGGGGGTGGCCAGCACAACCGGTGGTGCGGGCTCCTCGGTGGACAAGCCGCCGCCAATGGAGCGCTTGGAATCACCCGCAGCGATGGAACGATAAGAGTCGCCCGCAGCCATGGAGCGCAAAGAGTCGGCCGCAGCGATGGAGCGCATGGAGTTACCCGCAGCCACGGCGGATGCCGGAGCTGCTGAGGAGGTGGGCGCAGCGGCAGCGGCGGCGGGTGCAGGAGCGCCTCCGGCTGAGGTCGAGGCAGCGGGGATGGAGACAGCCGGCGCACCGCCGCTGGACACCGCACCCAGGGAGGGTTTCAAGACCGCCTGCATTCACATGCCAAGTAAGCAACAATGTCCAGGCTTTGCAGCACACATATGGTACATGAACTCACGAAGACGCTTACCGTAAGGTCGCCACTCAAGTGGCCGCTGAGGTTGCCACTCAGGTTGCCGGATGCGCCCAGCGGCGGCCGCAGCAGCGGCGGCGTCAAATCCAGCCCGCGACTGGTCTGGAGGTTGGACGCGCCAGCTGCGCCCAGTGGTGCGAGGGGGGCCAGCGGTGGCAGCTTGCGGCGTGACAGTGAGTCAGTGCTGGCGCCCAGCAAGGCTGCAGCGCCGCTGGAGAGCCCTGCCAGCGGCCCAAGGCCGCTGGTGCTGAGCTGGCTGGCGTTGCGGGAGGCATCCCCCTCCGCCCCAGCGGCAGCCGCAGCTGCCGCCCCCGGCGTGCCGCTGACAGCGGTGGCGGTAGCACCTGCATTGACAGGCTCTGAGGAGGCTGCCACAGCGCCGCTACGTGCCGCCGCGAGTGGCGGCGGCGGCTGAGAGTGCAGCGGTGCAGACAGGGTGGGCATCTCGTCCTCGTCATCATAATCGAAACCCCCCGGGTTGACGCCAGGCTCAAGCTCGATGTCCTCATCAACGTCCACGCTCTCTGCCTCGTCATCATCACCTCCCTCAATGTCGCCCGCCACTGCGGCACTGGCTGCTGGCACTGCCGAGGCGACGGGGGCGGAGCGCACCGCTGGTGCTGGCGCTGCTGCGCGGGCTGCAACGACGGGAAGATCCCGCTCCGCTTCCTCCTCCTCCTCGTCCTCCTGCTGGCGAGGCGGCGGCGCCATGCCAGCCAGCTCGAGGTCTTCATCATCATCAAAGCCACTGCCAATGTTGTCGTCGTCACCGTCGTCCACATCGGCCCCGCGAGCCTCAATCTCCGCCTCCTCGTCCTCTCGCTCCTGCTCGAAGATGTCCGAGTCAGACGCCTCAAAGCCAGCGGCGGCAGCAGCAGCGCCTGCAGCGGCGACAGCGCCAGCAGCGGCCGCACCACTGCTGGGCCGGGCAGCGGAGCCCCGCTTGCCGGCGGCGTACTCGTCGTCGTCATCCAGCTCATCCGGCAGCGCCACCTCCTCTTCTGCTTCATCCTCGCCCTCGTCTCCGCTGCTCAAGGACACCTCCTCGTCTGCTGCGCCGTGGCGGAAACTTTGCTCCCGGCCCAGGCGGCGCGCCTCCGCGCGAGCGGCCTCGCGTTCCTTGGCGGCCTCGTCCTCGTCACCGCTGCTGATGGAGACCTCCTCATCCGCCTGCCCCTTACGGAAAGTCTGCTCACGGCCAAACACCCGGCGGGCGTGTGTGGCGGGGCTGACGCCCTCCTCGTCGTCCTCACCCGCGTCATCGTCGCGTTCGCCGGTGCCGCCAGACAGGGCGGCAGTGAACTTCGGCGATGAGAGGTCTCCGGACAGGCCGAGGCCGGAGCGGGCGGCACGTACAGCTGCCAGTGAGCCGCCGGTGGCGATCAGGGGCTCTTGTGAAGTGCCCGCTGCCGTGTCGCCGCTTGGCGTCGGCGGCAGGCTGCGGCTGGTGCCGCCTGCAGCCGCCACCGCCTGCCGTAGTCCCGCGATGCCCACTGCACCCGTCGCGACAGCGGCAGCGGCGCCAGGAGATGCAAGCTCGTGCTCCTCCTCATCCGTCTCCACCGCCTCCTCCTCGAAAGGCACCTCATCGTCCTCGCCATCGTCCTCGGTTGCCTCCGCCACCGCAAACACGGGCGGCGCAGCGCGTGACCGGACCATTGGCGCAGCGGTTGGCTCGCGAGGCGACACGAGCGGGCTTGCGCCGCCGCCGTCACTGGCCCCACCGCCGGCGCCACTGCTGGCGTTGCTTCGACGCACCAGGGCAGTGGCCCCCCCATCCGAAGTCTTCTGTGCGCTTGCGAGCTGCTCGTAGTAGGTGGCCTTTTCCCGCACTGAGGAGTCTTCTGGCAGAAGTGGTCGGCTGTTGAGTGGCGGCGAGCCCAGTGAATCCAGCGATCGGGGCCGCGCGCCGCTGTCCGCGGCCGAGCCTCCGCCGCCTCCTGATACGGCACCAACCCTCACAGCCTGGCCAGCCCCGGCAGCGGGCGGGGCGAGCCCGTCCAGATCCTCGCTGGAATCCGCAAACAGCGGGTTCAAAATGGCCTGGGAGCCGGGCATACCCTTGTCAGCACCGGACGGAAGCGTCATGGCCCCCACGCGAGACGCCTGTGCGCCGGTCTCCGCAGCAGCGACACCAGGCGCCGACGCGCCCGGCATGGACGGCATGCCCCGGCTCAGCATCACGGGCTCAGCGTGCCCGGCCTCGCGCGATGCAACACCAGCGCCAGCGACAACGGCCACCGGCGCGGCCCTGGTCGCCGCGATGCGGCCCTCCAGCCGCTCCACGCCATCCTGCAGCCGCTCCACCGCCGAGTCCTGCGCCGCAACCCGCTCGCCCAGCTGCTCCAGGCCGTCCGCGGTGCGCTCGCTGGTGGCGGCCACCTCCGCCAGCTGCTCCGCCAGGCGGCCCGAGTCGGTGGCCAGCGTCTCCAGCGCCTCCTGCGCCTGAGACAGCTCGTAGGCCAGCTCCTCGGCCCGGGCGCGAGCCTCGGTGGCGGCCTGTACCAGGTGCAAACATAGGGACGTGACTACGGTGCTAGCAGAACAAAGACGGGCACATGTGAAGCGCACCCACGAGTTCGCTTCCCGCTGAACCCCGACGTTTGATTGGCTCTCAGCACGCAGTCCGCTCTCACCTGCGTGTCCTGGCTGGCGGCGGTGATGAGCTCGCTGAGCGCGTGCACCTTGGCGTCCAGCGCCTCCAGCCGCTCCTGCTGCTCCGTGGCACCCGCAGACACGCGCTCCTGCAGCTCGCGCACCGAGCCCTGTAGCTCCTCCAGCGCCTCAGCGTTGACGCTTGCGGCCGCCGCGGCCGCCTCGCTGAGCCGGCGGCTGCTGCCGCCCGCCAAGCTGCTGCGCGTCTTGGCCTCACCGGCAGCTGCGGCGGCGACAGCCGCCTCTGCCTGGGTCTCGACGGTCTGTGACAGCTCCTGCAAGCCATAAACAGCCGGCGGCATGAAGCTCACATATATATAGCACTCAGATATATGCAACAATTGGTACCACACCAATGGTAACCTCACTCCTGCATTGGCGGCATACAGTGCCAGACATGTCGCTCACCGTAATCTGCACCTCGTGCTCCACCGTCTTGCGCAGCGCCTCGTCCGCCACTGCAGTCGCCTTGTCCACCCCGTCCTGCAGCTCCATGTAGGAGGACAGCATCTCCTCGCGGAACGCCAGCAGCTCCTGTGTCTGCGCGTCCAGCACCTGCACCTTGCTGCCCAGCTCTTTGCGCACGTCGCCCATGCTGCTGCGCAGCTCAGCCAGCTTGCCCTTAAGGTCTGCCTCCAGCTCCGCAAGCGCCGCCTTATCGGCGACGCCGCCGGAGCTAGATCCGCCGAAGCCACGTGGCGACACCGACTGCTCCGGCTCTGGGATGGTTAAGCCCCGAGACATGATGGCACCCGCGCCGGCGCCCGCCGCCGCGGCACCGCCGGCCGCTGCTGCGGCCAGACCAGCCGCTGCGCTGCTGGCCGCCGCAGCCGCGTTGCTGGCCGCCGCTGCGGCGTCACGCAGCCTGGCCTCCTGCTCTTGCAGCTTCTCCTCCGCCGCCTCCAGCTGCTCCGCGTGTGTTGCCAGCTGTTCACCCTGGGCACCTAGCTGCTGCTCCGTCGCCACCAATTGCTCCGCCTGTGCTGCCAGCTGCTCATCATGGGCACATAGCTTCTCCTCCGTCGCCTCCAGCTGCTCCGCCTGTGCTGCCAGCTGCTCACGATGGGCACCCAGCTGCTGCTCCGTCGCCTCCAGCTGCTCCGCGTGTGTTGCCAGCTGCTCGCCCTGGGCACCCAGCTGCTGCTCCGCCGCCGCCAGCTGTGCCGCCTGCGCCTCCAGCTGCTCGTGCGCGATGTCGAGCTTCTCCCGCTGTGCGCGTTGCTGGCGGTCAAGCTCCGCCACGCGGCCCTCCTGTGCGCCCAGACGCTCGCTAAGGGAGGCCACGGTGTTGGTTGCCGCCTCCAGCTCCATGTCCAGGCGGGCCAGCTGCTCCAGCTTCTCGCGTGCGTCTTCACCCATGCCCTGGACCTGAGGAAGGTCGTTAAACCGCAGCAGACAACAACACCGTAATGCACGGGGATGTGTTGGCCAACCCTGACTCTGCCTGACCCTCAGCCTTAGAGCCCGTGAAGCAAATGTCTCAGCGTCAGGAGACACTGCGCTGAGCCGCACCTGGCCATCTGTGGCGTCCACGCGCTCCTTCAGTGCGGCCATCTCCGCCGTGACGCTGCTGCGCAGGCCGTCGATCTCGTGCTGCAGCTTGTCCAGCAGCGCCTGGTGCTTCTGCAGCCGCTGGAAGACGCTGTGCGTGTCCTCCACGGCCGCGCTGAGCTCCTTGACCTGCAGATTGCCATCACATGCAGATCAATTCCCATCCATAGCCTGTGCGACTCACCCCATGCTTCGAACGGCCCTGCTTGAGAAGCCGGCAAACCCGGCCGTCGTGACAAATCCTCGGGCGCTGCGCACCTGTGCCTCCAGCACCAGAAGCCGTTCGGCGGGCATGCCCTCGCCGGCAGCGCTGACGCCGCGCGAGCCTGGCGCCGAGGCCGGGTGTGCGGACGGCGGCGCTGAGCGGCTGTGTGCCGACAGGCTGGTGATCTCCGCCGACAGAGAGTCAAGGCGGGCGTTGAGCGCGCGCATCTCGGACGCCACCTTCCCGGTGTCAGGGGAGCCCTGCGGATCCAGCGTTGCACACCGTCCTTTGCACGCATGCGGCCGTCACGACTGCCCCATCCTACGGTCTCAGCACGAACCCGTCACGGCGTCAGCCTTGGTAAAAGCGCCCCCGGTTGCCATGCCTGCCCACCCCCACCTGGCCCTGCCCCTTGCGCAGGTCGGACACGTGCGCCGCCAGCTTCTCCAGCGTCGGCCCCACCACGTCGTGGAAGTCGCGGCGCAGCTCCAGCACGAACTCCTCCGTCACCGCAAGGCGCGCCTCCTGTAGGGCCACAGGCACAGCCCACAGGCACACGCAAACGCACAAGTACAAGCGTTTTGCACCGCACCGCATCAGGCAGAACCAGCATCTGAAGGGCACGGCGTCGTCCTTTGAGTTTGCCGGCAGCAGACACGCTGTGCCTGAAGCCGCACCTGCGCCATGGCCTCGATGCTGTTCTCCGCGCGCACGATGTGCTCCAGCCGCTCCATGCGGGCGCTGAGCGCTTGCATGGAGCGGCTGTTGGGTCCGGGTGAAGCGTAGGCGGAGTTGCCGTTGAACATGGCCTCCTCCAGAGACCGCACGCGGTCGTCCAGATCCTGTCACACACACGCACGGATGGTGAGGTGGACACGCGAGATGAGAACCTGGTAGTAAGTGGGGTCGAGCTAGGTCCTACTACCGTATTGCATCAAGTGTTTCAATGTAGCAGCGGTCGTACCTTGAGGCTGACAGGGCGATCTGAGAAGGTGACGTGCTGGTCGGTGCGGCGCTTGCCGGCGTTGCCGCTGACGGCACCGGGGCCACTGGCGCGCAGAGAGGATGCGGGCGAGCCCAGCGCCTCCCCAAACCAGCCCGCCAGCGCCGGCGGAATGCCGTCCAGCGACCTGAAGGTACCATGCAATCAGTATGGGCGGCCCATACACGCAATCAGCACCATACAGTGCCAACTACAGCACTCATGAGCTGTGCACCTAACCGTCCGACGTAACTAGAAGCACCTGCCTCCATCACCATGTCCCCAGAAGCAAACATGACGCACTCGCACCTGACGCTCTCCTCCGGCTTGGCTGCCTCCTGGGCCACCTGTGCCAGCTGCGAGTGGCCGCGGCGGCGCTCGCGGTCGCGCTCCTGCACCTGGCTAGAAGCCGACTCGCCGCTTGCTGCCAGCCGCGCCACCTGTTGCTCCAGGTTTGCCAGCCGCTCTAGCGCCTCCTCCGTCCGTGCCGCGACCTCCGCGCTCACCGCAGGCGCCACCGGGGCGGGCGGCGGCTGCGGCGGCGGAACCGGCGACGGCGGCGACGGCATGGCGCGGGTGGGCGTCACGGCCGCAACCGCGCTGACGGCCGCTACGGACGCCTGCAGGGCCGCCACCCGCGCCTCCAGCTCGGGCAAGTGCGCGAGCCGCGCCTCGGCGTCGCTGAGCCGCGACAGCCGCGACTCCAGCTCGCCCACTCGCGCCACGCGCGCCTCCAGCTCCGACAGGCGCGCCAGCTTCCCCTCCACATCCCCGTACCGCGCCATCCGGCTCTCCAGCTCTGACAGCCGCGCCAGCTTGGCCTCCACCTCCGTGAGCCGGCCCAGCCGTGCCTCCACATCCGTCAAGCGGCCTAGCCGGCCCTCCAGGTCACCCAGCCGCGCCACCTTCACCTCCAGGTCACTAAGCCGCGCAATGCGCGCCTCAATGTCCGGCAAGCGCGCCACCCGCGCCTCCAGGTCCACGACCCGCGACACGCGGCCCTCCAGCTCCCCCATGCGCGCCAGTTTAACCTCCAGGTCGCCCAGCCGCGACATGCGGGCCTCCACGTCGCTGACGCGGGAAAAGCGCATTTCGAGCTCACCCGCACGCGCCGCCGCCGCCTCCAGCTTTGCGGCCAGCTCACCCTGGCGGCTGGACGCGACGGCGCGCTCCGACTCCGTGTCCTGGGACAGCTGTGGGGGTGGCAGAGGCGCAGCGGTTCAGCGGCGTGAAGAAGCACCGAACTGAGACCAAGACAACATACTTGCCGCGCCAAAGAGCGGGTACGCGTGCATACATGCTGCAGGCAGCACACCGCCATGCGCCTACCTTCTGCATTGCCGTGGTGAGCTGGCGCATCAGCCGCTGCTGCTCCTCCATGTTCACTGCGGTGCGGTCCTGGACCCCCTCCATCTGTACCAGCCGGCCTGCTATGCGTGCCACCTCCCCTTGAAGCTCCGAGGCACCTGGTTCATGCGAGCCGTACAAACAGCGAGTCAAACGCCCACTGCATGCAGCACACGATTCTGAGTCACAGCTCCTTTTGTACCACGCACCTGAGCGCTGCGCCAGCAGGCTGTCCACCTGCGATGCCACCTGGCACATCTTCTCCCAGTGGTGCCGCGATGACTCCTGCATTTTGAGGAGCAGCACCGCTTAAACAAGGCTCCAAACCCAACACCCGGCCCTGCAGCAACCATCACGCTTTCCCAATCATCAGCAAACGGCGCACCTCCAGGCTGGCGATGTGCTTGCCATGGTCCTCCGCCTCTTTGGTGGCGTGTTTCTGCAGCAGCGCCAGCTCACTGCGGACCTCCGTGGAGATCTTTTCTGCCGCATCGGCCTTATTCATAGCCAACAAGATCAGTGGGTTGGGAGACGCCGACGCAGCGGAGGCAGCGGCCCCAGGCGAGGCGCCCCCGCCCGCACCGCCCGTCGACAAGCGTGGGTGGCCATTGGCGGCAAAGGCCGGTGCAGCTGTCGCCGGCCCGGCACCGTCGGGGGTCCCGTTCGCCGGCGCGGCGACCGGGACCATGGAGCCAAATCCCGTGAGCCCCGAGGACTGCAGGCTGCTTCGCAGCAGCTGCTGCTGCGCCTGCTGTTGCTGCATCACGTTGGCCGCCTGCATGGCGGTCTGCAGCTGTGACCGCAGCGTCTGCTCCTCCATGCTGCGCTCCAGGGAGCGCTCGATCTTATGCCCGAGTTCTAGAAGCCGCATGTCAATGGCCTTTACCAGCTCCTCGTTCTGACCCGTCTGGGCAGAGGACGCGGAGGCAGGCGCAGGCGGTGTGCCCGAAAGCATCAGGTCCGCAGAGCCTGGGAAAGGAGTTACGGCCACAGCAGGCAACAGGATGAGGAAGTCAGTGGCTGTTGTCCGTAAAATTCACCTACGATGGCCCGGCCGTGCCTGGCATGAACCAGTCCAGCTGGGGCTCACCTGGCGTGTTGAAGAGAGGACCGAATGACTGCCCCGACGGGTACAGCGGCGCAGCAGCTGCAAGGCGCATCTGCAAAGAGGGCGTGACCTCCGCGGGGCGCTGGTCCCGGTGCCGCGGCTGCGCGGACGATGACCGGACTGGGCCCTTCGGCGCGGGGGAGGTCTCGCCAGCCACCGCAGCGCTGGCGTTGGTGGAAAGCCGCTTCGCAGCAGCAACCTCCACACGCAGGTCGGCCAAAGATCCCTGCCCAGCACGAGTTCACAGTGCACACGCTGTCAGAAGGAGCGAGGAGCCTGGGGCCGGTCAACGATGTCTTACCTGCACCGCTGCCAGCAGCGAGCTGAGCTCCGCACGTGCATTCGCAACAGACTCCGGATTCCGAGATGTCTGCGTGAACGCGAGGGTTAGCTGTCGCCTGACCCTCGAAAGTCAAAAACATCCGCATGTCGGCTCACCCTGCTCTGCGGTCCCGAATTGCTGGGCACGTCCTTCCGCATCGACCTAATGTTGCTCTCCGTGTTGTCCAGGAAGGACGGGAGCTGCGAACGCCAGTCTTGGCGCTCTGCCATTTCCTCAGACTACTCAGCAGGTAGGTTTTCCACCAACTGGAGGTGCTAGTTATTGCATCATTGAAGATACTGCACACTGCCTTGCAGTGGCCAGCAGTCCACGCTTCTGTTGCTGTTAACCGTGCGCTGCACTAGCCCAAAGTCAGAATAAATTTTAGCCTTACAGTGTTCATGGTTCCACATATACACGCAATTCAAGGTGCTTGCAAGGAAGCCAATAAGCTTGAACATGAACTGCATGAGCGCGCGCTGATTCGGCAGCGACGACGACAGCGCGGCCGGACACCGCCATCGGTTTACTTTACCCTGTCCACTTGACAGCATCAACCATGAAGCAGGCCCAGAAGCTTGTGACGCCCGTGCTGGAGGCATTCGCCCAGAATGCCAAGCGTGGCTTCGCCTCGCAGCGTTTCGCGGCCCGCGCTTCTGAGGAGGTTGTTGCCGTGGACAATGCTGCGCGCAAGGGATGTGACGGCGTGCTGGAGGTGAGCAGGGGGTTAGCAGCGGGCGCGTGCAAGCAGGACCAGCGACCAGCGACCTGCAGTGGGTGTTATGGATCACACCTTGGTCATCCTGCAGCGTCAACACTCAAGCAATTGGGTTAGGTCCCAGTATGATCCAGCCAGGCAGCAGCGGGGCTCTCTCGTAGTAGAATGCATGCGGCTCTGTCCGTTGCGTGTGGCCGCGATTTAAGTGCCATAATGCCACGTATAAACATTCTTTGTTGTGTGGGAAACAGCTGCTGCTATTGGTGGCCCAGACCGGGCCGTATGGCGGGGGTATCCGGACGTTGCCAGCGCGTGTCGCCGCCACGCTGCCTACTGCCCAACTCGGGAGGGACATGGGAACTAGGGGTGGTGCTGGGGCCGGCCACGGTAAACAGCGCATGTGGTTTGGAGTCGTGTGACAAAGGGAAGGTTGGGTTAGGGGTGTGGCCGCGTGGGCAACAGCGGGCAACAAGCCATTGCACGTCCCCGCGCACGCGCCCGGCCACCAGCCGTCCGTAGACGCGCGACACCGGCGGCACTCTGCAACGAAATGCTTTCGCCACGCGTTTCAAACGGCATGGCAATCTGTGCCATTCCCCACCCCTGCATCCCGTGCCTGCATCCGCAACCGTCGGCCCCTTTCCCGCCTCCCCCTCCCGTGCAGGTGCCCAGCCGCCTGCTGATGGGCCCAGGCCCCGCCAACGCCTACCCGCGCATCCTGACCGCCCAGGCGCTGCCGCTGCTGGGCCACATGCACCCGCCGTTCCTCAAGGTGCGCGCCGCACCGCAGCTGGATTGCAGCGGCTGCTGCAGGCAGCCCGGCTTACGCAGCGGTCGGGGGCAGCCGTTCAGGGCGGGAAAGGGAAAAGGGAGTACTGGTGTTCAATGAGGTGGGAGCAAAGAGGGCATGGGTTGATGGAGAAGTTACAGGAGCAGGAGAGCCGCGCCAGCAGCGGGAATTGAAGACAGGGACGCGTGTGCCCCGAGCTCCCAGCAACCAGCGTCACGTCGCGTAGTGTGTGCCGCCGGGCCGGTCAGTACGAGTGTGGGATGCCTTTGGTACCAGAACTCCGGAACGCACACCCGACACCCGCTGCACTGAGCCACCCTTACCCCGCACTCGTCCGCCCTTCCGCCCTTCCACCTGGTCAGATCATGGACGAGCTGTCAGAGGGCCTGCGCTACACCTTCCAGACCAAGTCCAAGTACACGCTGATGGTGAGCGGCACCGGGCACGCCGGCATGGAGGCCGCCATCGCCAACCTGGTGGAGCCGGGCGACAAGGTGCTGGTGGGCAACGCCGGCATCTGGGGAGAGCGCGTGGGCATCCTGTCGCGCCGCTACAACGGTGGGGGAGGCAGAGGAAGGAAGAGCGAGGGAGGGAGGGAGGGATGGGCGCGGAGGCCGAGGCGGTGGCGGTAGGGAGGGAGCGGCTGGAAGGGATGCCTGGGGTTTTTGTATATACCAGCCCAAACTAGGCCAATCCCAATGCAGAAGAGCGCGGGGTGGGTAGGATTGTTTGGGGTGGCAGAGACGCGGCGTGGGCGATGACCACGCTGCCGGATGCCATGTGTGGTACACTTCGTGGTTGTGATTGTACTGGGGGTTGTATTCCTGCTGCAGCTGACGTGATTGAGCTGAAGACGCCCGCCGGCACCACCTTCTCGTACGAGACGCTGAAGGCGGCGCTGACGCAGCACAAGCCCAAGGTGCTGTTCCTGTGCCAGGGCGAGAGCAGCACCGGCACCCACCAGGTGTGTATGTAGGGGTGTGTAGGGGTGCGTAGGGGTGTGTGTGCATGTGCCTAGCCTGTAGGGACGTGTGTGTCTGCACCGGTATGGTTGGGGACAAAAGGGCAGGTGGTTTCCTAGTCAGCCAGGGTCCCAGTCAGCCAGTAGGGCTGCGGCATGGGGCAGGAAGCGCAGGGAAGACGTGCCTGGCCTCACCTGATGCCGCCACAACCGCAACCGCCGCAACCACCGCTCTAACGGACAGCTTGCGCCCCCCTGTGCTCTGGCCCGCAGTCGCTCGCGGGTCTAGGCGAGGTGTGCCGCCAGACCGGCACCCTGCTGCTGGTGGACACGGTGTGCTCGCTGGGTGGCGTGCCCCTGTTCGCGGATCAGTGGGGCGTGGACTGCATCTACAGCGGCAGCCAGAAGTGCCTCAGCGGCCCGCCGGGTGAGGAGGCGGGCGAGAGCCGGCGAGAGGAGGAGGGCTGGGCCTAGAGGGCAGGGTGGGGGGCGGGGGCCCGGATGGGTGGGTGGGCGGTGGTGAGCAAAGGGCCTTGCTCATTCGCATTGAGGGAGCCGGTTTGGGCCACGCCGGGGAGGGGGGCGCGGGATAGGCGGCCAAGCAAGGGATGTGTACGACAGGGCCCTGACGCCGCCGCCGTTTCGCATCCCGGCATCCGGCACTGCACCGCGCGCAGGTGCCTCGCCCTTCTTCATGTCGGAGCGCGCAATGGAGGCGCTGCAGAAGCGCAAGAGCCCGCCCGCCACCTACAACCTGGACATGAACCTCATCGGCGACTACTGGGGCTGGTTCGGCAAGCGCTCCTACCACCACACCGGTGAGGGCGGCGGGCCGGTGGCAGCAGCAGTGGCGCTGGAGGCGTGCGGGGAGCTGGAGGCGTGTAGGGGCCGTGTGGCTGCGGCAGTAGGATATGCGGAGGGGATGCGAAGGAGTGGAATGCAAGAGATGGGAGGCGACTGGGGCGGGATGAGGTGACGCCGAGTAACAACCCCGGACGCGGGCACGCACAACAGCCGTGCGGCGGCGGGGACGCGCTCACGCCCTGGCTTGCACCAACCCGGTGGTTACCCGCTCATCCCACGACACCCGGGCACAATGCCCCCTGCTACTGCTGCCTGCTTGAGCCAACCGCCCGCCCCCTGCCGCCTTCCTCCGTAGGCCCCGTGAGCACCTTCTACGCCATGCGTGAGGCGCTGGCCATCGTGTCGGAGGAGGGCCTGGAGAAGCTGTGGCAGCGCCACCAGGACATGCACCACAGGTGCGCGGGAGGGCAGGGCGGGGCGGCGGGGCGGGGCGGCGCGGGGGGGCCGGGAGGGCGGGGGCGGGAGCTGGTTCTTCCATGGATGGGGCTGCGTCTACGACAAGGACTGGGGTGGGAGGCACAGTGGGAGTGCGGGGGCCTGTGGGGGCCGCACTGACGTGCGCCCAGGCGGCAGTCGGGGCAGGAGAGGGGAAAAAGGGGAGAGGGGGAATGTGGGGCAGGTGCGCCCCGGCTTGGCGGACAGCGCAGGCCGGGACCCCGCGGACCCGGTGCGCGGCGGCAGTGTGCGGAGCATGCACGCACGCGCTGTGCTGTCCAGCCAAGCCCTATCCAGCGCCGTCTTGCCGCCGTCGCGTGTCCAGAGCCACAGCCGCAACTCCCTCTCCCCCTCCTGTTCCTGTTGCTGCGCCCAGGCTGTGGGACGGCCTGCGCAGCATGGGCCTGAAGCCGTTTGTGGAGAAGGACGAGGACCGCCTCATCACCGTCAACACCATCAAGGTGCGGTGGGGGCAGGACTGCAGGCGCGAGGGGAGCCGGGGGGGGAGGGGGAAGGGGAAATGCTGGTGGGCTGGGGTGGGATGTGCTGGGGGGCTGTGTGCTAGACTGGTGTGGTTGGCTGGCAGGGCGCGGTGCCAAAGCTAGTCATCGCGGTGCAACTGTTGAGGCTTGGCAGTGGTGGGGAGGGGAGCCGGAATCTGCACGAAACGGATGGATACCAACCCAAACTAAGCCGAGCCCACTGCAAAAGAGCAAGGGAGCAAGGGAACATGCTGGTGGGCTGGGGTGGGATGTGCTGGGGGGCTGTGTGCCAGAGGGGTGCGGCCAGCCAACCGCTGGCTGGCAGGGCGCGGTGCCGGGGGCTAGTCATCGCGGTGCAACTGTAGAGGCGTGGCAGCATTGGTGGGGAGGGGAACCGGAGTTCGTACAACGCGAATTCCCGCCGGTTCGCCAACCGCGCGCTTCCACCGTCGACTGCAATCCTCAACCCTCGGCAGGTGCCCGAGGGCGTTGACTGGGCTGCGGTGGTGAAGCACGCCATGGACACCTACAGCCTGGAGATCGCGGGCGGGCTGGGCCCCACCGCCGGCAAGGTGTGGCGTGTGGGCATCATGGGCTTCAACGCCAAGCCGCAGAACGTGGATCTGGTGCTCACCGCCTTCCAGGACGGCCTCAAGCGCCAGGGCAAGCTGTAAAGCCCCCCCTGCTGTACATGGGGAAGGCGGGCGCGTGGCTAAGAATGCAAGGAGGGGTTGGCCTGGCCTGAGGAGGGGCGTGGCCTTGGGCGGCAGCTGCTTGGTGGCGTGACGCGTGAGCGAGGAGCTGAGGGGATTGGCGGAGGAGGCGAAGACGGAAGGGAGGGAAGGATGAGGGCGGGATAGCGAGCTTAGCAAGCTGACACAGGCAGTGTTTGTGTGTACGCGTGTGGCAGGTAGGCGAGGTAAATATTCTTGTGTTGGCACGGGCGTGCGGCGGCGGCCTTGATAAACAGGGGCGGCAAGAGTTTCAAGCATGTCTGCGTGGATCGGGAAATCTTCGGGAACCGTGAGCCCTGGCCCAATTTTGTGAGCAGGGCCCCGAGGGGCGGTGCGGGTGTCGGGCTGTAAGCGCGCGTGCGCTGCTGCTGCGTTGAGTCCGCGCATGGTCTCAAGGTACTGTACGGCGCACCTGGCTCGACCTGGCTTATTGAAGACACGGCGTTCAATATTTCCAACGGCAGCCGCAGCATATCGCCGGCTGTAGCAGGAACGCCGTAAAAGGACTTGATGACGAGCTGGGGCTACCCTTAGAGTAGGGACTTACGCGCCGTCAGGCCTTCCTCCCACACTCTCCCCCACCGGGCCTGGACGTCCCGGCCAGGGGTAGTGTAGCCACCAGGCTCTACACGCAGTTTTTCGCAGAAGCATTCGGAGTAATCATCAGAAGACTGCGGGAGGAGCGTGCCTCTCATCGCGTCAGGTGGACTGCGGGAGGATCTTGCCTCTCAACGCGTCGCTATCAAATCAAATCGCCGTAACCTTGTATAGCCTCTTACGATGATCCGCACGCACAGCGGATTGAACTCGTGACCTCTCAAACGCGTTCGCTCGAGTTCAGAGAACCTGAATGCTCGATACCAATGTAGCAGGAACGCCGTAAAAGGACATGATGACGAGCTGGGGCTACCCTTAGAGTAGGGACTTACGCGCCGTCAGGCCTTCCTCCCACACCGGCTCAGCTGCGGGGGCCAGACCTCTGTAGGGTCCAGCCCAGGGCCACCGACCTAGTACCCCGCTGGAGTCTGTCACCCGGTATCCGCCGCCTTCCCAGAGAGCCGCGGCTCATGGTGAAACACATGCTGACCGGACGCTGGTCAGATCCATCAATCAAATCCAAGGCCGGAAACATGCAACCCCGTCAATAGGTTCACAACAGTAAAACTACTCGCCAGCTGCATGCCTCTGGTGTCTGTGCCCATGAAGCTTCCTGTGCCTGTGCCTGTGCCTGTGCCCAACGTTCTCTTGAACCGCCTATCCACCTACAGCGCACCACTCATGCGCTATGGGACTTCTGTCCTGCACCGCATCTCTCTGCTAGGTGCATGCAATCACATAGAGGATGCGGTCACCGTCACACGCCGCGACAACAACGATGTCACCGTCCCAGGCTCTGTCCTCAAGCAAGCAGCTCGGCGCGTGCAGCCCACAGGCTTGCACGCCTGCTGCTCGCCTGCCCCGTCCCCTGCAGCTGCTGCTGCCCCTGCTGCGCCCTGCCCCGGCTGCTCCTCAACGACCGCTCCCCCGGCCTCGAGGTCCCCAGCATCCCGCCGGCTCCAGGCCCCTCACACACGGCCCGCCGCCTCCGACCACCCACAAGACCTTCCTCCTCGCCGCCACTGCTGCCGCTGCCGGCGCCGCCGGCTCTAATCAGCGGGTCCGCCGGCTGCCGTGCCGCCCAGTGGTGCTGTGGCTGCAGCACCTGACTCAGCAGCCCACCACTTCCTGGATTGCTGCTGGTGCCACCACCTCCAGATCCGCCGCCAACGCCGTTCCCGCCAGCAAACAACCCCAGCGGCAACAGACCGCCCGCAGAGGGCCAGGCGAAGGGCCAGGGGGGCAGCAGCGCCCGCTGCTGCGACGGCCTGCTGCGGCTTCCCACGCCTCGCCGCCACAGCCCCGCCGCGCCGTCGCCTCCACCTCCGCCTCCACTGCTGCGAGCCGAAACGCCGCGCCGGCGGTGGCGACCGCCGCCCAGCGCGGCAGCGACGGCGGCGGCCAGCCGCCGCCACAGCCGGGGCTGGCTGCGCCGGCGGCGCAGCCAGTTCAGGCCACGGCCCATGGCGGCGCCGACGTCCTCCAGGACCGCCAGCGCTATGCAGCCGCAGGAAGCCAGGTAGATGCCCACCAGGCCCAATGTCACCAGCACCTCCAGAGCCGAGGGCTGGGGAAGCGTGAGGCCGTCGTGTGTGGGGCCGTGCCAGGGCGCGCCCGGGAGCGGCGGCGGCAGCAGGCGGCGGAGGCCGTGTGAGGCGCGCCGCGCCGCACCCGCCAGCCGCCGCCACGGCGCCGCCAATGCTCGGAGGGGCCATGGCAACCCGACCAAGTCGTGCGGCTGCGGGGCCCGTGCGTCAAAGCCGCCGCTGCTGCTAGCGCTGGCGCCGCTGCCACTGCGCTCAAGCAGCGTTGCCGCGTCGGCTTGCCACGGCTCTCCCGCTCCAGCCGCTGCACCACCTGTGCCACCGCCGCCGCCACCAGCGCGGTCGCCGTCACGCGCCCCGTGGCGACGGCCGCGGTGCCGCTGCCCATCCTGCCCGCTGCCCGCGGCTTGCGGCTTGAGCTCCTGCAGCCGCTGCAGCTGCTGCAGCTGCTCCTGCCGCCGAGCCAGGCGCTCTGCGTAGCGCGCCGGGCACAGTGCCGCGATGGCATCACCCAGCGCCGCGCACGGCACCAGCGGTGGAGCCGCTGCCGCCGCCACGCACGACGACGACCCTACGCCGCCGCTGCTGTTGACAACGGCGGCGGCGGCTGACGCAGCCATCGCAGCGCTGAGGAAGCCGCTGCTGCTGCGGCCGGAGCGGCCGATGGCGCGGCCGGCGCGGCCGCCGGCTCCCGGCAGCGCAGGTCCGGCGTTGAAGTGCCTGGGCAGGGGGCTGCGGCACACGGGGCAGTGCAGGCGGCCCAGCAGCGAGCCAACGGTGTGGTAGGTGGCGGCGGCGTGGAGGCGCCAGGCCTGTGTGTGGTGGCACAAGGGGCACAAGGGGTGCGTGGGGCACAAGGGGTGCGGGGGGCACAAGGGTGCGGGGGGCACACGGGCGGGCAGTGGGTCCCAGCAAGCGGACGCACTGGGCAGGCGGAGCCTACGTATCAAAAGGTTGCAAGTCTCCGCAGCCCCCGGCTCGGCAGCTTTGATGCAGGCCTCCTGGGCATTCCTACGCCGCACCTCGAAGCAGTCCAGGCAGTAGGCGTGTCCGCACGCCGTGACCACCGGCAGCAGCAATAGGTCGCAGCAGATCGGACACTGCAGTGAGTCCGACACCGCTTCCGAAGCGGCCGCAGCTTCGGCCGCAGCCGCGGTTGCAACAGATGACGATGAAGATGAAGATGGAGATGGCTGGCTAGGACAGGAGTCAGCGCCCTGCAGATCGAGCTTGCTGTCGGCAACCGGGCCGGCCGGCGCCAGCCCGGCAGCAGCGAGTTCCGCGGCGGGTTTCATGAGTTGTGTCTCTAACTCTCGCGCTATGAAATAGATCTAAAAAGTGCAGTACACTCATATCAATTAAGCAGTCCGTGTGCGTATGCAGCCCTGATTATGAGTGCGCGGAGCGACCACTGACGTCATGCTAGCCCCCATCCTCCGGGTCCCGACCCTGCGGGTGCGGCCGCACCCCCTCTCAGCAGTGCCATTATCCGTTCCTGCACTCAGTGCCCCATAGTGCAATGCGCCCCACACTCAGTCTTCAGTCCTTGCCACAGTACGGAACCATCGCACGCCTAACCCCCGCTGTTCTGCCCTCAAGCCCGCATTCCCCGCAACCCTCCTCCCCCAAACCTGCCAATCACCACACGCACGCTCCGCGCCTTCCTCCAGCCACCTCCAGCTTTCTCCACCTCCATCGACACACGCCCCTCGCGCCCCTCCCTGCACGCCGCCCCTCTCCAAGTCCCTCTCCCTCCCCACACCCCCACATCGCCAGCTACACCGCCAGCTGCACAGCCAGCTACACAGCCGGCTACACAGCCAGCTACACAGCCGGCTACACAGCAAGCAGCCTCGCCACCGCCATGCCCGCCAGTGTGCCTGCGGCGTACCCCAGGCTGCCCGTCACCAGCGCCGGCTGCACCAGGTGCGGCCAGCCCTTGGCGGCGGCCATGGCTGCGGAGGCGGGGCAGGTGCAGGTGCAGGCGGGAGAGGGGCCGGGGCTCAGGTAGCAGGAGCAGGCGCGTGGGGCGGGGCGGTTCGCAGCACACTACTAGCGATGGCGGCACTCTGGGCCCGGGGTAGTGATCCTGGGGTAATGATGCTGGAGTAATGATGCTGGGGTAATGATGCTGGAGTAATGATGCTGGATTGTCATTGACATGTGCGCGCGCGTGTGTGTGAATGTGTGTGTGCGTGTGTGTGTGTATGTGTGTCCACTGCTCGCAGCCGCCCAGCCGCCGCCGCACCTGCTGCAGTGGCCGAGCCGCCTATGTTGGCATTGGAGCCGAGCAGCAGCGCCTCCAGCGGCAGCCGCAGCAGTCCCCGCCCCACCACCGCCACCACCGCCTGCAGATGCACACAGACACACAGACGCACACAGACACTCGTGCATCGTCAGAGGCATGCCATCAACACGACATGAACAAGCGGCGCAGCACGACATTTGCGCCTAATGCCTCGACACATAGATTTACCCTATGTTCATCCACTCCGTCTCTCATGGACCGCTAACCCGCCAACCAGCACACGCCCCCGCCACCCACCCAGTGTACAGCCACCATGACGGAGAGGAAGGCCGCTAGCACGCCGGCGCCCGCCAGGCAGCTGAGTGAGCCGGCGGCGGCGCCAATGACGGCGAAGAACACGCCAATGAGCGCCGTGCCCACCTGGCCCGCGCCTGGGGGGTAGCCGTTCATGTCAAGCACGGAGTCATTAGATCACAAGTATGAAGTGCCGACGTCGGGAACAGGAAGGGGGGGGGGCGTAACAGTCATGCGCAACTAAGAGGTGAAGTTGTACGGGTGAAGTGGGGGTTAGAGGCGAAGAAGGAGGGTTGGGGAGGGGGGTGGTAGGCGGGGCGTGGGTGATGCTTGGCAGCGACGTATGCACGTGCGTTGCTGCGTGGGTGTGAAGCTGGGTCGCAAAGGGGGGAGAGGTCCCGCCGCTGTACCCCTCCTACCCACACCCTTCGGTACCTGTTGGTTGGGATCGGGCATATCCCCCCCATACTCGTCTTGTCACGACCTGCACCTCAACGTCACTGTTAAGGTCTCAGCGGGGATGGTGATCCCGCCCCCAGTCCGCCCACCTACCTGTGAACACGGGCTCATCGGGGCCGCCCAGCCGCCGCCTCGCCCACCGCGCCGCCTCCGCCAGCGCCGTCGCCACCGCCGCCATCACCAGCAGCAGGAACGGCGCAGCGCCCACCGCCGCCGCGGCCGCCTGGGACACAGCCACAGTCACCCCGCCCGCAGCCAGGATCAGCGCCAGGCCCTCCGCCGTCAGCGCCGCAGGCGCCCCCGCCACCGCGGCTGCTGCTCCTGCTGCTGCTGTCCCTGCTACAGCCGGCCCTTGCCCGGCGCTCCCTGCTACAGCCAGGCCCGCTGTCCCTGCTGCCGGCGCCGCTGCTGCCGCCGCCGCTGCTGCTGCTACTGCTGTGGCTGCCTTGTTGACGGGCACGGCCATGAGGGCTGCCAGGAAGGCGGCCATCATCAGGTTGTCGGCGGCCATGGCGCCCGGCAGCACCGCGGGGGGCAGGTGCAGAGCCTGAGCGGAGGAGGGGGTTACACTCATGATTCAGAATGACGGGGGCGGGAGGAGGCGGTTCGGCAGGGGTGATGAGGGGTGCATGGGCGGGGGAAGTGTTTGCCGTTGAAAGTTGTGATGCAATGTTGCAGCAAACGTGCCGTGGGCGCTGCACGGGAGATGGGCAAAGTTCGGCGGCATGTCCACGGCCCGCATTCCACAAGTACCGCCCGCGCCGCCCCATCGCCCCCGGCCCCCCCTGGTGCAAGCAATCCTCGGCCAACCCCTCCTTAACTAATCATGAATGTAACCCCGCCCCGCCACCCTGTCCCACAGCGCCTCACCGCCGCCACCGCCGCGAAGTTGACGCTGCCTCCCACATAGCTGGCGCACAGGCACGCCGCCACCTTGCCGCCGCCCGCCGCCTCCAGCGGCCCGCGCAGCGCCAGCGCGCCCACCGCCGCGCCCGCCACCATGCCCAGCGCGCCCACCAGGAAGCTCAGCAGCAGCGGGCCGCCGTCCCGCACCAGCCTGCACGAGACACGTGCGTGTGAAGGCGCAGGCGCGCGGGACCAAAGCACGGTGACGTCAATGACCAATCGGCAATCGCCCTCCCATTCGTCCACATGCCGATTGACCTCACGCAACCCCCTGCCGCACCCGCCCGGCCACCGCGCCTGCCCGCGCCCGCCCGCGCCGTACCTGCCCACGTCGGTCTCCAGCAGGAAGCAGGCGGCAGCCAGCGGCATCACATAGCCCCACACCACCTGGTTGGCAGGCCGCACACACACACACACACACACACACACACACACACACACACACACACACACACACACACACACACACACACACACACACACACACACACACACACACACACACACACACACACACACAGGAACGTACACATGTACGTACATAAGCTTTAAGCCAATACCGGCAAACCATGAAGCCATGCATCCACAATGGCAGCGGCAATCAGCGTTTCCTGGCGTGCGCAGCTGGCTCGGGGCCCCTGTCCCCAGCTAACTCTCCCTGCTGCATCCCGCCGCCACGCAAACGGCCGTCAGCCATGCAGCGCCCAGCCCGCAGCCGCCTCAACCCCCGGCACGCACCCCGTACGCGGCGCAGTCCACTGGGATGACGCCGCTGGCCGCCAGCCCCACCGCCGCCAGCATGGACACGAGCGGCGCCGACAGGGCACTGCCCCAGGCGGTGTGCTTCTCGGCAATCTGGGGCGGAGGCGGGGAGCCGGGATGGGCACATGGATCTGGGTCATGACAGGAAGCCAGGTGTTGGTGCTGTAGGGGCATGGGCGCAGGGCGGTGGCTGGGAAGGCGGGAAGCGGAGGTTGGACGCGCAAGTGGACCGACCGCCTGGCGCCGCACTGCACTGATTAGCACACGCAGCAGCCATCCACACAAGCCTACCGCTGCCTACCTGGGCTAGTGCGGCGCACGACAGCAACAGACACCACAGCGGCCAGCCGTCGGGGCAGAGCGGCGATGCTGCTGCACCGCCGGTGCTGGCAGGGGCAACCGCTGCGACTGCGCTTGCAACACCCTGGAGCCCAGGCCGTTTGGAGTTGCGATGCAGTGGGTTCTGTTTTCGCAGTGGCAACACTATCATCGGCTCGTTCTTAGGGCGTGCAACGACAGCAATGCTTCGTGCAAGCAAAAGATGCTGCGGCGTTGTCGCCCGTGAGCCCCGCCGCAGCGCGTCAATTCTATTTGTTGATACATATGCACTCATTTGTTTATCCTCACTTCACGATATGAGGGGATCCTCTCCGCAACTTGTCCACGAGCGCTGCTTGGTTGCTTGCGCGTTGTTACAATGTACAGTGAAGTTGACAATGTATGTTGCACAAGTGTATAGTGTTCTCGCGCCCGAAACGGGCACGCTTAAAATCAGCAGTGCCAGAACGTGTGCCTAGACGCGCTCCACCTCCCCCCTAGGCAGGCTGCTCACATCGCCTCTCGCAGCCGTAGCCATGCAATCCAAGGGTACCTTGTATATTTGGAAACTCTTCATGCCCTGCGTCCGCACCATTTCCACGCCCTGGCTGCAGTGACCAAGCACCAAGAAACGACGTTGGTAGCCAGGTGGCGAAAGCCTACCCCGGGCGTGCACCCCGTGCGTGCACCCCTAGCTCACTTCTACTCGCTAACGCCCTCGCATTCTGCTGCACCATGTCTGAGGGATTGATGCCTGCCTTGCTTGCCGCACTCATACCCCTCGGCAAGTCGGCATCACAAATCACACTCAACCTGGCATGGCCTGCACGGACGGGATTCCTGCGCAAGGCCACGCCAGCTCTCGCCTTACGGCGGCCTCTAGCACTCTCACAGCGAAACATCGCACATGGTACCCATTCATTGCAGCATGCATGCGCCCTAAAAACGTACGACTCTACCACGCCAGACACTCATGGGTCTATCTGGGTCTGTCTCTCCACTCGCACACAGTGGAGCACTTGGCACCAGGACGGCTGGCTTTCCACTTGCCCCACAAATGAAATGCCCACCTCACAACAGCAGCATGCCGCATTCAACTAAAGGATTCAATAGCAGTCATCAATGTCAAACAATACTTCAATGGCCCATGGCAAGGCCTTGAAGCCTCCACCGTACCCGCTCACCACGCTCCCCACAACCGCATGCCCCCGGTGCATCCTGTGTGCATCCGTCCACGATGAATTCACAGCCATGAGTTAACCCCGACCTGTGTAGTACAGGTTTGCATCGGCACCTTACACACCGTGCTATGTTCATGCAGGCGTACCGCAATAATGAAAACTTCACAACCTCTCAAGGGAAAAGTGGGCTGCGCCCATGCCACGTCGTCTCCCGGCAACGGCCCCCATTCCTCAGTCGTCTGGCGCCGCGAAGGCGAACACCACGCTGTGCCGTTCGGGCGTGGGGCCGAACAGCTCGTCAGGCCGGCCGAACCAGTGCAACAGGCCCCCTGTCGGCTGCGCAGCAGGCGCCGGTGCGGCCTTGCTCGGCGCGTGCGCCGGCTGCACCGGCGCCAACGCCGCCGAGGATCGGCCGAACCACCCGCCCTTTGACCTTGCTGCCACCGTGCTTCCCGCTCCCGCTCCCGCCGCCTCCGCCTTCACCCCGGCCCCGAGTCCTGTCCCCGAAGCCTCGGCACGCTTCATGTCACTCGCACTGGCATACCCGGCCAGCCGGTTCGCCTCCTCCGACACCCGCGCACGCGCCTCGCCGCCGCTCGCGCCCGCAGGCGCCACACCCAGCCGTGTGCCGTGCATCCACTTCCAGCGCGCGTCGCCGCTGATGTGCAGGGCCGCCCCGGGCGGGACCAGGACGTCGATGTCGTGGCGCGTCCAGGAGTCCCGCTCCGACTCGCGCTGCACCTGAGCACGGATGCGAGCGAGCGCGGGGGAAGGGGGGGTTGAAGGAGGGACGCAGGGTGAGTGCGGAGGCATGGGGTGCGGAATCGTGGGGTGCGGAGGCATAGGGTGTCGAGCCATGGGATGCCGAGGCATGGGGTGCGGAATCATGGGGCGCTGGTGGAGGTGCGCACTGCGCGGGGCATAAATCGAGCAGCCTTGCAGGGCTGCCTACGCTGCATAATGTGTGTGTGTGTGTGTGTGTGTGTGTGTGTGTGAGTGTGTGTGTTTGACAACGAAAGCGTGTGTGTGTGTGTGTGTGCAGCACCACAGAGCACAGCTGCCGCTGCCGCACCATGTGCTGAGACACCCAGGACCCTGGCGCCACACGCGTCCAGTGCAACGGCGGAAAGCTGGCGTGTGGCGAATGAGGTGCTGCGGACTGCAGCTATGAGTGCAGTACCCACCCATGCACCCTGCCAAACACAGCATGCCACGCCCATGTCATCAGCACCATTCCACGCCACGCTCCTTCTCTTCCTCGAACGGCCGCTCCCACCTGCTCCCGCTCGTCGGCCCCCAGCCAGCCCAGCAGCCGCGTGAGGCGGTACCAGCGGACGGGGCTGAGTGTGAGCACCGAGGGCGCGTCCACAGACAGCACAAACACGTTCTCGCCGTCACCCTCTGTATGTGGGGCCGCAGCAGGGCGAACGGCGGGTGGCGAGCGGCATGTTAACGTGCAGGGAGGTGGCAGAGCAGGGCGGGCAGTGCGCGTCAAGCAGGGTGCGTGGGCTTCCCCCGACCCCGGCCCAATGTGTCCCTTTGCCCCTTCAACTGACCAGCACACATGCGCCCCTGCTATTTAACACATGCGTCCCTCCAATGTGAGAGTGCAATCGACTAAACTCCGTCCCCGGTATTCACCCGGGTCCAGGTGTGGGTCCAGCCGCAGGAACCCCGAGTGGCGGTAGTTGATGGTCACGTCGCGCAGACGCCCCAGCCGCAGCCCGGGCAGCGCGCGCAGTCGGTCCGCTGCGGCCTGCGCACCGCCGCGCACCATGTGTTGTAGCCATGACATGTTAAAATGCTGTTACACAATCACGCACACGCACACCTGCGCTGTCCCAAGCACACACGACTGCCACGCCCGAGCTGCGCACAGCCATGCCCGCAATGTCCACACCTCGTGTGCGCGACGCATGTGAGGTTCCATCCACCCGAAACACGGTTGCTTGCCTTTATGAATGCGGATTACAATTGAAGGGACAGCCCGACAAGCGAGGGCTGGCGGTTGCTTGCCTTTATGGACGTGGGCAGCGCCGCTTCGTCCAGGTCGTCTCCGTATCCCCAGGGCCGCCGCTGGGCCGCGTGCTCGGGCCGGCCCGTCACGCGCAGCATGTTGACGGGCGGGGGCCGCGGCAAGTAGCTCATCTGCCACCTGGTGTGGTTGCAGAGGGGGCGAGCGTGCGTGGGAGGAGCGGGAGACGCGGGAGAAGCGGGTAAAGCAGTGGCTGAGCCTCGCAGGGTGTGGTCACGCACCGGTCCACGGCACCCTCACCGGTACACCGCCGCGTGCACTGGCTGGATTAGATTGATTCCGAAGTTGGCTTTTATTGGCTGGAGCTCTTGAAGGAGCTCTTCGCGCTGTTTTTCGCTCAAGACCTGAACAAACAGCCGCGCGCCAGGATTCGCGGCAGGCATGACAGGGGATCCGTTTGCGCCGACAGAGCGCATTAGCGCGCATTGCTCTACAGATATAGGTTCGTGTTTGGAGGGACATGATGTATACGTTGGCTGAACGTACAGCCATGTTGCGCCCGCGGCTGTGGTACCGAGCCCCGCGGCTGCTAGCAACACCCGCCGCATATTGGCTCTATTGTAAAATACGGCTCAAGTAGACCGGATTCACGTTTGCACATACCCTTGAGGTAATCACAATCATTGGCTCGCTGACACGTTCCCCTCACCTACACCTCGAAACTGCCGTCCTATCATAGTCATCGATACATCAATACCATGACCTCCATTCCAAAAGCACTTCAGCACTGCCCCCTCTCCTACAGCAGGGCCGCACTGGGCCGCGTACCGTAGCCCTTAAGCTTCTGCTTCCGCCGCAACCTTGCGCCGACGCCCTGAGCGCTTTCTCCCAGCATGCCGCCGCCGCCGCCGCAGCTCGATCACCAGTTCTCCTGCAGGGAGAGGGCCAATGGCAGCGCAACATATCTATAAAGCCGAATAGGGCAGCAAGCCGCGGCTCCCTGTCAAGGCGACGCTTGGTTCGGCATGCCCAAACACAGGTACATGCCGTACGCACCACGGGGAAGCCCTGTCCGAGCGGGATCTTGGCTGACACCCGGTCCAGCTCCGCAATCTGTGTGGGGTGACACGACCAGTTTACCGCACCCACAAAGCGTCATGGTGGGACAGCGCCGAAATGGCAGGCGACCCCGCTGCTCCTTCAGTTGCACGGACGGGGGCTTTACCACGACCATGCAGGCCAACCCTGAACCCCAGGGCCAGGCACCAACAAACCCCCTTCCTGCTGCTTCCTCCTGCGCGCCTGGTGCCCCACGCCCCTTGCTGCCCTGCTCACCTCGCCCTCGCTCAGCCTCCAGCCCAGGGCGCCCGCCACGTCCTCCAGTTGTTTGGCGTTCTTGGCTCCAGGGATGGGCAGCGTGCCCTTGCAGATGCACCAGTTCAGGCTCACCTGCGGGCAAAAGGCAGTGGCCAGGGTGGTGGTGATGCCTACGGTGGCGGGTTATTTCGAGTTTGGGGTTCGGGTGATGGTTTTAATATGTGGGTTGAGAGGTGGGCTGAAGTGGTACGGTGTGGGGTGAGGGGCAGGGAGGAGGGGGTGCCAGTGTGTGTATATGGTGACAC
Organism: Chlamydomonas reinhardtii; assembly: GCF_000002595.2. Taxonomy (NCBI): domain Eukaryota; kingdom Viridiplantae; phylum Chlorophyta; class Chlorophyceae; order Chlamydomonadales; family Chlamydomonadaceae; genus Chlamydomonas; species Chlamydomonas reinhardtii. The sequence goes on along the minus strand of NC_057009.1, from coordinate 6,736,795 downwards.
GGGCACGACGTGGCGGTTGCCCGGGTGATTGCGGGCGGCATCAGCCCAGCCGCCTTGCCTAGACACACCGTACAGTCAGCCTGTTTGGCCACACACAACCACACAGCCGCACGGCCGCTCGCACCTGCGCCATAGACTTGCCCCGCTCGGTAGCGATGGCCCGCACCGCCTCAATCACGGGCGCCACCTCGGTTAGGCGCCGCTCGCCGTACACAAGCGCGCGCGGGCCGCTGGGCTTGGCGCCCGAGGCAGAGTACTTGCCTGGGTGGGTGGGTGCATATCGGCATACGAGGGCAGCCTTATGTAGGGGGACCGGCGAGCCGGTGGGGTACAGGTCCCACACAAACACCCAGATCCACGGCACGCGCCACCCCACCCCACCCCACCCCACCCCACCCCACCCCACCCCACCCCACCCCACCCCACCCCACCCCACCCCACCCCACCCCACCCCACCCCACCCCACCCACCGTCTACCATTTCCTAAGCTAATCATGAATGTAACCCTGCCCCACCTCACCCCAATCCACCCTGGTGGCCCCACCCCGCGGTCTGCACTACACAGTGCCAGTGCCGCCCACCTGTGAGCAGGCCCTGGCACAGAGGGCTGTACGCCACCGGCATCACGCCCGCCTCGCGGCATGCCTCCAGCACACCGCTGGACTCGGGCGCCCGGTACAGCAGGCTATACTGAATCTGTGGGGTGGGGAAGAGTGGGAGGGGCAATTTGTTCCAGCCTCAACACAACCAACACCCAGAACCAGCCCACAGAGGGTTCAGGGCATGACTACTCCCATGATGGCGGATGGCAAACAGGTGCAGCGTTGGGAGCGGAGGCCCAAATGCCCGGCGGGCGTCTTGCAGGCGAGACGGGAGTACAAGCATGCAAGCAGGCGAGGCGAGCCGTAGCCAGCCCATGCGGAGACCTAGGCATGCAGATGGTCGGTGCCCGTTGCCCCGGCTGTCCGCCGCTTCCCATGGCCCCATCGGGTGGCTTAGGCCTTCGCGGCAGGCCCGTGCCACAGCCCGCGGCCGCTTCACAATCCTCCCCCCCCACAGTTGCGACGCAGCTTCTCCTTGCAGCGCAACTGTTTCCTTACGGGATTGGTTTAGAGTTAACCCCCCCAAAACAAAACACGTGCCTGGTTGGAGGCCAGGGGCACGCCACGCGCCTTCAGCAGCTTCACCGCGCCGCGCACCCGGGCGGCGCTGAAGTTGGACACACCCACCGCCTGCACGCGCAGCAGCCAGAGGGCGGCGTCAGCGTGCATCACAGCCCATCTCGCAATGGCTGGGTTGGGCCGACTGGGCCCATGCACATCCCTCCCCTCAAAGCCACGCAAACGCAGCGTTGAGCTCTATCCCTTGCGCTTGACTCACACTCACACACACACACATACACACACACACACTCACATCGCATACACTGTCTTTGCGCTTTGTTTTCCTGGTGCTCTTTAACACATACAACCACTTGCTTGTTTCCTTCCTTGTGCACGTGCTTCCAAACCCACGCACACGGACACACCTGGCACAGCCCCTGGTCCTTGCAGTCCGCCAGGCCCTGCAGGTAGGCGTCATTGCAGAAGTACTGCGGGCCGTAGCCGGGCCTGTGGGCACACGCGGAGTCCACAGTGCGGCGAAAAGGGCGCAGTGAGTGGCGACGTGACATGTGCCAGCGGTGCGGAAATGTCTAGGCCAGCATGCGCCTAACGCCGGCTGAGCGTTAATGCGAACCGTTTGTTTGTAGTTAGCTCGCTACCCTTAGCGCCGCCACCATATGACACTGCCTACTCTCCCTCACTGCCGGCCTCTCCCACCTTGCAAACGCTCTTCTCCCTTCCCCTCTCCCTTCCCTCTCCCTTCTCCTCTCCCTTCCCTATCCTTTCCCCTCTCCCCTCCCTTCTCCCTCTCCTCTCCCTCACCTCTCCCCAACCCCTCTGCTCCCCTCGCCTCCTCACCAGTGCTGCATGTACAGCCCCATGCTGGAGAGCCCCATGCGCCCCAGGCTGGCCTTGGCGGCCGCCGTGACGCTGGCGGCCGTGAAGCGCCAGGGCAGCGGCGCGAACTTGGTCGCCACCACCGGGCGCGGCAGGTCCGGTGCCTGCTCCCGCAGGAACTCACCCAGGAACTCCTGTGTGGGCAGGAGGAGGGAGAGTGTGCGAGGTGGTTGGGGGTGGCTGGAGAGGCTGTGGGTGGTTGGGGGTTGTGTGCTGGTGCGTGTAGGAGCGAGAGGAGCGAGGTACACAGGCGCTGTTGAGGCTGCCCTGGCCCTTCCATGGCCCTCAAACTAGCCTCAAGGCCTCCTGGCATCCGGCGACCCACCTCGCTCTTGCCGAAGCCGTACACCTCGGCGGTGTCGATGAACGTGAGGCCGCGGGAGATCATCGCCTGCAGCAGCCACGGGCGCACACACACACACACACACACACACACACACACACATGCACACACACACACACACACACACACACACACACACACACACACACACACACACACACACACACACACACACACGTCATTGGGCGGGCTTTCGTTTCGTTTTTTAACACACACACACACACACACATGTAAGTAGCTCCGGCGCCGTCTGGGCGGGCTTCGTTCTGTTGTCTTTTTAACACACAGCGTGTTTCCTTCCTTTACTCGTCAACACATTTCACGGTGCTCGGCGCACGGCCCCCAAACCCTGCAGCCCGTCCTTAGCCATGCACTCCGACAGACACCCACCGCCTCCGACCTGTACGCCGCGGCAAGCGTGCGTCCAGGCGCTCTAGGGTGCACGCCCGTTCCTGCACCCTTCTCCTTGCCCATTCTTCGACTTTGTTCGTCCTGCCCCTCCCCTCGTGCCCTCCCCTTATTCGGACCAATTTCTTCGGGCTCCGGCAAATACCTCCCCCCCCTTAGGAGTGCCAACCGCCATCGCGCTGCCGTACCCCCCTGCACTGCACTCCCCTCGTTTTCGTTGGTTTGGGTTAGTTTGGGCTGGTATTTACAACCCCCCCCCCCACCCCCACCCACCCACACCTTGTATGCGGCGCGGCTCTCCTCCTTGCCGTACTCCCGACCATAGCCCCAGTAGCCACTGCGGTCGCCCCAGGACCTGTGTGCGTGCAGGTGTTAAAGCTAGGTGCGCCACAATTCAGAGACTGCTAGCGACGTGGGATTATGGTGGAGCAATGCGCTCACACGACGCTGGCGCGTGCACGCGTGTCGAAACACAGGCGGCGTTTCTAGGGAACACGTCTGCTCAATCGGCCAACGCGCATTCCCTTGCGGGGCTCTCCACGTACTCCGACAACGTAGAATCACCTTACACACACAGTTGCGCTGCCTAAGAGTGACTCCACTCACCAGGCGCCCACTCCGAGTACAGGCACGGTCACACCGCCCGCTGCGCGCAGTGGGGCAGGCACACGGCAGACAGAGACGTCAGTCAACGTGCGACTGCGTCTCATGACACACGAAATGTTTGAAAGCGCGCACGAAGCTTTCACGGGCCGCGTGAGCCCAAGGAACGAAGGAAGGGAAAGGCAGGATTCCCGCAAGCCATCGCACCGAGTGTCACGAAGTCCTGGGGCGCCAGGGTCGACACAGGTTCAGCAGATGCGGAGCAAACAGGCTTCACGACATGTCGTCGGCTAATGGGCGCGTGGCGTCGAGCACTGAGCCTTTGGGAACGCTCGACAGCCACTCGCTGGGTATTACGCTGCAACATGCTTTTGCGTTTGTCTGAAGCGCGTGGGATAAAATGCAATTAAAATAAGCTCACCGCACGGATTTAAAATACAGTATAGTGGCAAATGCGCACGCGAGACCAGCTCAACGCCTCCGACACACAGACCCACAACGCGTGCCCACACGATGACACGAACCTTTCACCCGGCTCGGCCCGGCTGACCCCATCTAGCCTCCCTTTCTTCTTCCCTTCCCTTCCCTTCCGTTCCCCTCCCTTCCCCACCTGCGACTTCTATTGGACCTTCTGCTTGCCGCTTCCTGGCCCCCCATTCCTGCAGTACTCACACGCGCACGTCCGCCACCCGCTTCCCCCGGCCGCCGCCTCCTTCTCCTTCTGCTTGGCTTCCTCTTCGCGGCGCACAGTCGCGGGATTTCTGCCGCCTTTGAATTCTCTTGGTCACGCATCATGCGTCACCCAGCCAGCAGCTCCTCCTTGTCCCCAGTCCCCACAGCTCCACAACCACTACTTACTACTGCACATTTACTTGCCGCTGTAACCAGCTGTATCTCTCTACCTACCGTTACTTTAATCTGATGTGTCGCAGATAGCAGACGTGCGGGCCCATCTTGAAATTACACGAGTTCACTCCTAACACGGTGCCTGGAAGCCGTTGCGGCCATGAGTGAACACTTTCTGTGCTTGTGCCACGAAACTTTCTGCTGTGCGCGTGCCTGCCTGATTCTCTGCGCTATTATGCATGCATGTACGCTAGACTTGAGCACCGCTCGGGCCTCGTACCCCGCCATGCCGATCATGTGCCCATCGCCGTGGGGAGGGTGGCAGCCGTCGGTGTTGGTGCCGAGCAGGTAGGTCACGACCTGCGCACGCGTCAGCGGCGCGCGACCCACCGGACGCCCCTTCTCCAGCAGGGCCGTTACGGTCGCGTTCGCCTGATGGGTCAGCTGGTGCGTGCTGCTGAGCTTGAAGCGGCCCGTATGGCGCCGCAAGTGGAGCCGCGTCCACGCATCGGCGCGGACGGCCGCCTGTAGCCGCTGGCAAAGCGTTCGCGGCCGCAGCAGCTCGACGCTGCAGCCGAGGTCGCAAAAGTGCGCTGGGTCGCTCAGCAGCGACCGCAGCGCAAACAGGCAGATCTGAACGTCTGTCTGGGAGTCGTCACCTAGCTCATATTGGGGCAGCTGTAAAACTGGCGGTAAGCCTCGAGGTAGCCCTCCTGCTCTAGGAACCCCCAAACTTTCTGCATGGCTTCTGTGACCATGGTGCAGCTGAATTTGAATCAGAGGAGTGATTGAATCTGAGCAAAGTGAGCTGTTACCTAGTACGGTAGTGGCACATGTCACAGTTATCGGGCTGCCTCGTCTCCTCTCGTACGCCGGAACCAAGGTCTGAACAGTACAATGCAGGGGTGGCTTCGTTCCCTGGCCGCAGCACCCCTCAGTGGCCACAGTGGGGGGCACACACCACCTGTTATCGACGTGCTTGAAAAACGCAACACAAGCAAACAACACCTATAGCTTGGCCCATGTAGCTGACCCTTTCAGGATAGCATTAGTGATGGACCGCATCGCACGCGTCACTGAGCATCAAGCCCAGGTACCGTACTATAGTCTATAGACCGCTACCAGCCACCACCCATTCTGCTACCCTTCGCTTCCATAAAAGTCATGTCCGTGCACAACAGGGGTCAATCAGCAGCGTCACATGCCAAGTGTTGGCACTGTCAGTCGGCGCTGGCCTCAAAGCGAAGGGGTTGAGTTGCACCACGCCTGCTGGGCGCCAACTGCGCCAACCCTCCCCTTCCCTGCCCCTCCCCTGTCTGGGCGCCACTGGCAACTGACCACAAATGTCCACGCCCAACACTCACGCTCGCAGCAAATGGCATCATTGCAAGCTGGCACTAGCTATCACCTCATCTGCCACAGGCACCAGACGGCTCCAGACACGTGTCGATTGCCGCCTCGCCAGGCGCAACCTTGCTTGGTAACCGCCGGCAGTCGGCACTTTGTATCCTTTATCCACGCCAGCCGCGCCAAATGTACCTGCAACCTTTGGTCTGTTGGAGAGCCCGAGCTTGAGACGCGCGTCATGTCTGATTCGCCCGGTCGGTAGGTACTGCACCGCCGCGCGGAGTCATCAATGGCTCTTAATGTGCTTTTCGAAAGCTCGCACACCCAACCAGCTCACGAGCCCCGTCGCGAAGGTAATAACAAGGCCGACGACCAGCACCAAGATTTGTGTCTGCAGGCAGCCGACCGGCAGGGGTAGGGGCAAGGTAGGTTGTAGTCCTGATAGATGAGGCGTCGTTGCGACCAAAGCGACAAGGTATTGCCAATAAGTGCAAGAGCGCAAGACAAGGGTGAGCGCGCGGGGCGCAAACTTGAACTAGGTCCTTTCATCCCAAGCAGAGGTCGGCAAACGCGTTTTTTCTGCTGCGGGTCCCAGACCGATTTCGGTAAACCCCAACCGGGGGTCTGGGGGGTGTCCCCCCAGCCGGGGGTCCGGGGGCGGGAGCCCCCGGAGAAAATTTCGCATATCGGTCCTCAAATTGCAGCATTTTACAAGGGTTTTTTTGTGTGCAAGGCTTTTGCATTCGTCTTACGTGTCCAACAGCACATGCCGGACAGCTGCTCTGTGGCAGGCAGATTGCATTGGTTACAAGAGGGACCTGCTGACGCAGTTCACGAGCCAGTGACGTGGAAAACGAACACCCTGCTCTGGACCCCAGGGGCGTGCCGCCTGCAGCGCCGTCGGCCTACTCTAGCTCTAGTAGGCTTGCTCCCATAGGACGCTCCTCCCGCCATACCGCCATGCAGGCAGCCACAAATCCTCGCAATCCCCTTCTGTTCCGCGCAAGCCGGCCCGGGGGCGGCAGCCCCATAGAAAATTTTCAGATTGCACTTCAAATTGCGACATTTTCAAGGGGTTTTGGGGGCATTTCCGGTAAACCAAGAGCCAGTCAATCATGTTTTGGGCCGGTTTTGGGGGCCCCATCGTGGTTTCTGGAGCCGTCTGGAGTGATTTCGGTAGTGTAAGGACCAGCAGCGGTTGGCTATTTTCGATTTCGGTTGCGGGTATATCGGGGGGCCCCGAAGGACCCGAGGCCCATGCCGACCTCTGATCCCAAGCGAACAATTCGTCCAGCAGATACCACGCTTAATGTGAATGCTTTGTTGTGATTTTTTCCTTCCCGCGCGACACACGTTACGAGCGTCACTTCGCGAGAAATGCAAATCGGCGCTACTCGCCGGACGTCTCTCGCAGGGTGTAAAGACAATGCGGAAGTAGCTCGACAGGTTATAAAGCAGAGGTAGAGTCGACTGCGGTGTTCGGCTCGCGAGTGGTGCGGCAGTGCGCTGTCGAGTTACCCAGTTCACGCCGCGCTCGGCCACCGACCAACCGCCGCGAGGGAAGCGCGCCAAAATGGCCAACGACGCCTAACGGCGCCAGAGGATGTAAGTGGCTCCTCTCCCCCTCGCCCCTCATCCCCCTCCCAAAAACGTACCGCCTCTGCCTCCTCTTGGAAGATGGTCAGGGTGGGGGTGCGGGCGGGCCAGTCCGACTCGGTCCACATGGGGTCGGTGGGCCAGGAGTAGTTGCGCTCCCACACCGCCGCGGCGTCGTCCACCCACCAGCGCCACGAGCCCTGGCGGTTGCCATACCAAAGCCTGCAAAACAGCATGCCCCCGCACATAGCATAGCGAGGCCGCATCACTGTCATGCATGGTAATGCGCCACCAGGCGCAGACTAGACGGGCCGCCGGGCGCCTGCCACACGCCCTGACTGTGCCCCAGACTCTACCACAACGCCCCGAAATCCCAGCCCATCCAATGCCTCCCGCCCCACGCTCCTCACCGCGTGCTGTAGGCAGGAAAGTACAGGGTGGTGGTGTTGCGGCAGCGGCCCATGCCCGCGGGGTCCTTGGTGCCGTAGCGCCAGCCGATGCAGGCCAGGGGCGCGGGGCAGATGTTGACGGTGGTGTCGCAGGGCGCGCCCTCCCAGGAGCTGTTGGAGCGGTCCGCCGGCAGCGGCGCCGCCGTCAGGTTGCCCAGGTAGTTGTATACAAAGCGCGCCAGGTTGGGCTTGCTCCTGCGGGTGGCAGCGAAGGCGGGTTTCGGGCGGGTTCGGCCAGGGTTCCGTTGTTTTGTTTGAAGATTCCTGTCGTTTCTGTTGTGGCCGCCAGCGGTTGTTGCATGAGGTCAAAGTCTATAAGGCGTCGCAACGCCAAAGGCGTGAACTAGAAATCACGCGCGCAATCTGGCGCCTGTAGAGTTACGCCCTGGGTACCCGTGCACGCACACCCACACCCGTCGCCCAGTCGAGGCCGCCACGCCCACAAGCCCTCACCTGGACGCACGCGGGTCGACATCCACCCAGCGCAGCACACCGGGGTAGCCCTTGACCGCGGCCGAGGTGGAGCCGTCATAGTACACGTCCACGTCTGCGTTGGAAGAGGGGTCCCTGCCACAGTCAGCTGCATCCATAACCCCACGCCACAGCCCGAGACACCACAATGGCTAGTGCCCAGGGCGCCATCGTGTGTGCGGCCCCATACCTCGCCCACGGTGCCGCCGCACCTGGGCTCATGAGCAGCGATGCCAGTGGGCAGCGCATGCCGGGGTCCTCCAGGATGAGGCACACCGCCAGCTCCGCCACCAGGAAGCGGGTGGCGGTGCGGTTCACCTCCAGGGCGGGGGTCTCGGGGCTGCCTGCCAGGCTGTGCAGCGTGCGCGCAAGGAGCACCGACGCGTCCACCAGCGCCTGTGGACGTGGAGGCAACAGGGTGCGTGGGGGCGCACCGGCGCGCGTTTGCTTGCAAGCCGCGGCACACTCAAGAGGATGGGTGACGACACAACGAGGATGAATTTTGCAGGCCGGAAAGAAGTGGCGCTTGTGCATGCTAGCAGGTGATGCAAGCACAGACGCCACTGCGGTCCTCCAAGCCTGCACAATGCATCGCGCAGTGTGGTACCGCGGTGGCACAGGTGACGGCTTTAGTTACAGCGCGGGCGGCCTGCTTGCTTCACGTCATCGCGAGGCACCCGCTTGTAAGGGGACGGCGGCCGGTGCACGCCAACACATACACGCGCTGACGAGGCGCCCAGTGGCCAGTCCGACCCGCACCTGCACCGTAATGTTGAAGCCGTCATCGTACTCGGACTGGTAGTAAGGCGAGTTGAAGCGCGAGTCGAAGTCCGCCAGCACCATGCCCGCCGTCCCGGGCTTGACGCGCAGGAAGCTCATGAGAGGCGAGGGCGGGATGCCCGGGTTGGAGGGCGAGGCCGCCGCGGCTTGGACCTGAAAACCGCGGGGGTTGGGGCGGCAGCGTGCCCGTTTTGGCCGCTTGTTGCAAGCGCGGCGCACCAAGCGAGGCCATCCCGCAACTGCGCTCGTGCATGCCCGCGCCCGGGGCTGCCGGGAGCGGCACCGGCCAGCCCACGCACCAGGGGTTCTTCAGCGGTGGCGGCGGACTGCGCCGCGCCCACCAGCTTTGAGGCGTCGCCAAAGCCGCCCGCCAGCTGGGTGTGCAGGTAGAAGCTGGAGGTGTTGGTGCTGGCGTTGAAGGCCGCGCCCACCTGGTTAACGTCGATCACCTGGCAGGCAGCATGGGGCGTTACGCACTGTTTCTAGCTGTGCCAAGCGGGGGCACATGCTCAAGCACTTATACAGCGGCTCTGCTATTAGGTTGCGGCAGTATCAGCGCGAAAGTGTCGCGCCACGCACTGTCTGTGTGTTGCCACTCCTGCAGGGTGCCCCCGTGCCTCCATTGCCACGTGGTGCCCACCTGGTCGATCAGGTCTAGGCTCAGGCCGCGCACGAAGGTGGAGTTGAGCTGCATCTCGTACAGCAGCCGCTTGCTGCCCATGTAGCCAAACGCCTCTCCTGCGGGTGGCACGCCACAACACCGCACAGCTGCACAGTGGCCGCGGTGTCCAACCGAGCAGCGCCGCGTTGCCAAGCGTCCCCGGCGCCGAGGCACGACCGCCCTCTGCAGCTGCCCCCTGCCGACCCAAGATCCCAGGCTCCCAGGCCTACATCCACGCACCCGGCAGGGCGGCGAAGGCCAGTTGGCGGGCGTAGGTGGCGGTGTGGTTGGCGCGCACCAGCAGCGACATCGCCACCAGGCCCGCAATCAGGCCCGACATGGCCGTGTTTGCGCCCTACGGCATGCGGTGTCAATAAAGCACAAGGGGACGCAGTGTGTGTGCCGGCGTCAAGCGTGTTGCGCGCGCGCAGCGAGCCGGCATCACAGCATGCCCGCATGCGCCCCTCAGTCATCGAACGCACTTTCCCCATCCGCGATGCTCGCTGTCGCTCCTTGTGACACCCAGCTCCCCCAGCACCTTTTCCCCCACGGCCCATCGCCCTTCGCCGCCCTTACCCTCCACCTTCCTCTGCACCCTTCCCAGTTTCCACCACCTCGCCCTCCAGAGCGCCCCTGCCCCGTAGGTTGCCCCTGCAGCGTGCATCCGGCTACCCGCACCTTGGTGAGATCGTGGAACAGCGAGTTGCTGTCCATGGACGCCGTGACCAACGTGATGGGCCGCGCCGAAACGTTGACGTACAGCGGGTCCGGCAGCACCGGCACAGCGCTCCAGACACCGTAGCCGCCAACCTGCAGACCGAGGCAGCAGCAACAGCAGCAGCGCGAGAACGGAGCAACTGGTGAGGCGCACGTGCCACAGTTACGGAGCAGCACTTTTCGCGGTGGTGGGAATGAAGGCACCACGCAGCACAAAACGTGAGCTACAAGCATGCATGCGTGAAAGAGCAGCACAGAGCACCCATACGGGCAGTGCGCCAGTAGTGCGCCAGTGCGTCAGTCCCCTCGGCGGTGTGACCAGCTCACCGGCAGGCAGTGCTGATCGCTTATGCACTGCGAGGAGTTGCCCACGGCCTGCATGGGCAGCTGCATGCGGGCCACGTGCTTGCCACCCTGCAACAGCGAGTCAAATTGGAGGAGAAGAGCGCTGGTCATCGGGAGCAGAGGGCGCTGGTGTGTGCGGACGACCACAAAAGTACACATTTTATCAGGTACGCCGCAGCCGTCACGCTGGGCAAAGTGCTACTGCCCTCCGGCCTTGCTGTGCACGTCTCCGGTTCCGTTGCACAGATAGCTGCATCGTCTGCTGCACGCCGCAACACCACCCTCCCCGCTTCCGTCGCTAGCCCACCTTTAGGTCATTCTGCGCGTTGTAGTCTGCCCGCCAACCCGTCTCGTTGGCCAGGGTCTCCGTGAGCATGTAAATAGGAATGCCAAACCACTGCTGTGTCAGCCCCGCCCCGTATGGGTTCCATACGTAGTCGCGAGCGCTGTACGGTGCAAATTCCGCGCCGGGGAATGGCGGAGCAGCTGAATCCCCCGGTGGCCGGCCTGGGGGGGTGGGGGTGGGGAGAGGCCGCGCGGGGCCGTTGGCAGGCAGACAAAACTCCATTCCAGGCAAGATTGCTTTAGCGTATCCTGACGTCTACGCTATGGCATATCGCCAATCCAACTGCTCGGTAGCACTTTCCTGCCGGAAGTGCCCGCAGACAAGGAACCTGGCAGATCTGCCTGCAGAGGATCCTGGGGTCTAGGAAATACGGCGTTGGCATCTAGGCAGCCCTATGTACATCCTCCGTACCCATACTAACCCAACTCACCAGTCGTTGGGTCCACGAGGATACCGATTACGTCCTTACGGAGGCTGCTGTCCCTGAGGAACTGCGTGAACAGCTTGCTAGCGTCCTCCGCCGGGACCAGCACGACCTTTTGGCCTGCACGCAAGGCGTAGGTGATGCAGCAGTGACCAACAGCCACAGCAGCACGCAGGGGCGGTGCAGGGCCACACCACACCCATGTGCACCTTGCGCACGAGCGTGGACCCTTCAGCATAGAGCGCTCTTTAAGTTAGCCCAGGAGCCTCGTCGTAGGAAGCAAGACACTGTGCCGCAGCCCACCCCGCCGTGCTCCTTTCCCCCCTCGCGTACCCGCTAAATGCGTCAGGTCCGAGTAGTGGACCAGAGGCCCCGTGATAAGCTTCATATCAGCCGCTGCGTAAGCATGTTACGAAAGGGCCTCGCCGGTCACAGCCAGTAGGTCGAAGGGCGCATGGAGTGTCATACCTTCACAGCCTTGTGGCCCAGAGTTGTTCAGCAGCTTGACACATGCTCGCGTGTACTTCATATCCTCATACATCGCAGCCTTTACTTCGGATAGCTGCGACCATCCTCGAGCCTCGCTGTTTGCGTTGCAGCTCCTCGACAACACTGCCACGAGCAGCGCCCCCGCGAGAAGCTTTAGCGCTAGCCTCATGCCGTGCTGTCTCGTTACACTGGCATACTTGTCCGGGCAAATGGCAAACTCGTTGTTTGCAGATTGCGCTAGAGGTTTATGGTACGCACACGATACAGTAGCAAGGGTGGATGGCAGCAACAAACAATTAATGCAGGTTAAGGGCCAGCTGAAAGGTCGCAAAACACCATGCCCCAGGCTGCAACCCTCCATCGTTGGGCACGATCGTTGGGGCGTCACCAGGCGTCACCTTACCGTCCTGGCGCGCCCCCCCCCTGTAAAAGGTAACACTTGCGAGTGCGACAACCATCGTGGCCGACGCAGCTCGGCTAGGAGTATAGCGTGCCATTGCAAGCAAGGTCTGTGGCCTGGCCGGGCGCCCCCAGCGTGAGGAATGCGCGTCTGTGGCCTGGCCGGGCGCCCCCAGCGTGAGGAATGCGCGTCTGGCCTGTGCCTGTGCCTGTGCCCACGCAACTTTCTGTGTCTTCCCAGACCGTTGCCGCCGCGGCAGGCACACAGATGGCAGGCGCGGGAAGTTGCTTGCGTTGGCGGCAGAGACAGACACAGAATGATGTGTGGGCGCCTGGGCGGCAGACACAGAAGTTTCGTAGGCACCAAGCTGCTGGGCTGCGCGGCGGTGTGGGGCGCCGTCATCTTGGGGGCCACGCTGGGGGGCATCACGGTGCGGCGCCCCGGAAGGACACGAGTGCTAAGGCATATCTAAGGCATTCCTGCTGAATCTGTGGGACAGGGTAAGGGGTAGCTTGGCGTAGTCCCGTAGGTCGCAGCGTATTACCAGACCCCAAGCAATTTGCGACGTCAAGGCATGGACAACTCCAAAGTGCGGGGGCCCCTCCGCATCGAGACCTCCCCCCCAAGAACTCCAGGGCAGCAGGTGTGAGAGGATGTCATCCAACAGCCTTTGGTGCGTACTGTAAGACATTCCTTGCCGTGGTGCGTACTGCTGGAAGGCATTCCTGCTGGAATGTTGGGGCGGCGACCCTCCCACCTGCGCGCTTACGCCCGCGCCTGAAGTCCTCACGAAGCGACCCCGACCCAGAGTGCGGGGGGCCCTCCGCATTGGGACTTCCCCCCAATAAACATCAGGGCAGCAGGTGTTAGACTGTTTGAGAATGGCCGACGTTGCGGAGTGCCTGGGGGTTTGGGCGGTGGTGACGAGCGGACGAGGCTGAGCACGGGTTGCTGTCGCGCTCGCTGTTCCGCCGGCGCCACCTGGTCTCCGAGAGCGGTGACGCCTGCAGGCATCCTGCCGCTGCCAACACAATGCCCCTGCCACCGCCGCCGCTGCCAAATGCTGCAGCTGCCTTGAGCTGCCTCTGCCCAAAGTTCTGCCCCCGCACCTTCTTCTCCCACCGGCACTTCCATCGCTGGTGGCCTCCGTCGCACCCGCACATGCAACAGCAGCAGCAGCAGCAGCAGCAGCAGCAGCAGCAGCAGCAGCAGCAGCAGCAGCAGCAGCAGCAGCAGCAGTAGCAGGCGTAGCCGTTGCCGCCTCCACCGCTGTACCTGACGCCGCGGCCGTCGCAGCCAGTATCGCTATTCGCTAATAAGAACAAATTGCATAAGCAGCAGCAGCAGCCAAGACAATGTCAAAGTCGCTGCAGCTGCAGCGGTCTGGGGGGGGCGTGGTGCAGGGCCGCAGGCCCAGTCATCCATGGGCCGCGATCACCGTTGCCTTCGGTGCAACTAAGAGCAGTGCCTCGGACCGTCACTATCTATGCCCAGGGATTCTTGGCCTCGTACGTGCCCCACGCCTGGCGATCCTACATATCCCACCCCGGCTTCATCCGGGGGGTGCGCCGTGTAACCTTCTGCCTCATACGATACATACACTTGGCAGGGGAGGGGGGACCTGGTGGTCCCGCTCAAGCAAGGTCCCGCTGCCTGTGCTGCTGTATGGCTGTACGCAGTTGTTGCGACAACAGGGGATCCGGCTCACCAGTGTCACAGCTGAGCTGAGCCATGCACGCGTACCGTACAACCTGGACAACGTTGCAGGTTGCGTGCCGGTTGTGCTGCGCTTTCCCCTTTTGTAACCACTCTCAGAAGAGAGCGGCTGTCGGCGATGGCCTGCCAGAACAGCCTTTCCCCCACGGCCCTCAGATTGGAGACGTGGCGTGGGCTCAGCCCACTTTTTCCTTGCGAGGGAAAACCACCTTTCTTGTCCCCCCGGTTCCGGCAATTGTGGTTGACTAACCTGACCCCGCAACCATGGCTAGATAGTCGAGCCCAGCCGCACTACGGCGGCAACAGCTGGAGCTCCACGCCATCCAACTGACAAGCTCGTGGCTGGTCACAGCTGGTCACCACCATTGCTGCTAGTAAGCTAGTGCCCGTGCCCAGCAGAAGTCTTGAAGCCGCGCTGTTGCGCCGGCAAACAGCGGCCCGATGGTCAACCGTTTGCATATGCGCACAGACCCTGTAGGACTGTGGTGCTGTCCTGCTCTCTGCCGCGCGCTTGTGAAATCCTTACACCTAACGAGCTGTAATGCAGGCCGCACCCCTGTAACGCCCCCTCACGTGCGGTAGAAGGCAACAGAGAAAACAATGAGAAAACTGGGCTGAGCCCACACCAACGTCTACCGCGCAAGGCCGAAGGATCCGAAACTGCCTCACCTCCGGGACATAGCTGGGGCTGCTTTAAGCAGGCGGCACAGCCCACCATACCACCGTACCACGAGCCAAACAAATGTCCCACTTGTTTAAGCAGCCAAACCACAGCACAGCCGCCGCACCGCCATGACGAAGATGAACCTGAGATGCTCCCTCCCTCCCCCCGGACAGCTAACGCCGGCCGTCGTCCCAGCTGCCCGTCTGCTTAAACTTCCTCAAGCACCTCGTGGTGTGCCTAGCGGACCGCACCATGCCAACAAGTGGATAGTAGGGGAGGATCGCGCACCCGCCGTAACCAATGCAATCTTGACATGTTGTGGTCGCATCTCCATGACGCTGCCGGGGCTGAGCCCTTTCTTCAACCGTTCCGGGGCTGACACCCTCGACTGGCGCGGAGCGGTCGAGGGGCAAGGTCAGGTCATTCAGATGCCCGCTCGTCAGGAGCAGTTTAAAAGTATGAGTATCTTTTCTTGAGTGCCACCAATGACTTTTTTGGCGGCAAGAATCTGGAGGGCTCGGTCGTTGCCACCCTCGCCGGGCCGGCCTCTCCGTCGCTGCAGTACCCTTCGACCATTCAGGTTTGGCCGTATTCTATCATATACTACGAACCTGCTGTCGTCCGGGATTCGAGCAAGACCCCTGCCGACGAGCGCGGATGGGAGGACTACGACGGACTCAGCGACAGTGATCAAAGCCCAGTGCTGCGCCGTGGCAGAACAATAGCATATACTCAAGGGAGCCCACAGTAGGCACTTGCAGTGCGCAAGCCCCTACCTCCGTGGCAGCGCGACGCATTCGTCAGGCGCGCCTGAGCCATATACCAGCGCACAGGATGCCGCGTTTGTTTTGCTGACATGACAACGACATGTGCTATCCAAAGCCGCAACATTGAAGCGTTCTTGGGACTCGGCGGCACTTTCGCATTCCCGCCATTCTAGTGTCGGCATGACCCAGCTTGTTGGTGTTCTCCTGAAAGCAAGACATTGTGCCGCAACAGAAGCTGTTGATGGTGTCCTCAAGGCGGGGCGCCTTGCCCTGCGCCCCGCTCCTCGTATTCTTTGTGTCCCTAGCATACTCAACTCAGTCGGCTTTCTCGCTACAAGCAAGCTCTCAAGGTACGCGATGGGATTTGTTCAGCCATGTGTGCCGCCACGTCGCCACGTCTTTGGCCAATCGAAATGCGGCCCTCACTTGTGCGTGCGAGCGTTAGTTAGGTGCCAGCACACCAGCGCACAGATATCTAGCCGTGTTACATCTTTAACAACGGGCTTTACTGGGCGAGGCGGAAATAACGCTGGTTCCGCATGTGAAGTAAAGGCCCGGCCCCAAGTCCGTGTGTTGCGACCATGTTAGAAGCATCGACACTGCTAAGAGTGATCATTGTAGGAAGTAACTTGTCATTCACTTCCGTTCGCCTCATCTCACCAGTTCATTAACGCGGACGCGAACTCCTGCCTTGGGCTCGCTCCGCGAACAGGTGCACCTGGCGCGTTGGACGTCGATGGCTGGACTGGTGCTTCAAGGCAAGTTAGGCGCCAGTTGGACCGCGGTGGCCAACTGCCGTGAGGGTGTGGTCAGGGTCGCGCTCGTTTCGCCTCTCAGGCTGAACGCCGCAGGCGCTTCCTTCGGGCGTGTGTGAACCACCTTAACCACCGCTGCCGCTGCATGTAATGTACCGTGCAGGTGCATGCGGCTCACGACACATGAGTCCAGCTGCGCAACTAGTCACGAAGGCGGGCAGGAGGCCCTGTACTGCAAGGTCTGCCTGAGCTGGCACGATGACGGCCATGCGTGCCGAGGGGCCTTCGAGGCCGTGCGCCACGTCTGCGCCGCGGACCGCCTGACTCGGTGGTACTCGGCACCAGGGATGCTGGCGGCTGCGGGCAGCACGGGCCTGCGCACGTCGTGGACGGAAGGCGAAGGTGGTGAGCTGCATGCGGTCTTGCACGCAGTTTGAGGGTACATCCCTCGCCAGGGATCATCATGAGACGCTTGGGGATGCCTGAGGTGCAAAGGCAACCCCGCGCACACCTTACGGCAAAAGCGCACACCACCCATGTGTCCTCAATCACCACGTTGCCACGCTTCCATGAATGCATCACAGGCGCGTATTGCCAGTGGGCGCGGTGGGCGTCCGACGCTGCTGAGACTGAGGTTATCTTTGGCGTTCGTGGCAACTCTGCTGGCTGCAATGAAGGTAGATGCAGTAGAGATAACTGGTCGCGATTAGCTTGATGCCTAGCTAGGATCGTGGAGGAGTGCACGCCTACACATTCGCTGCACCTTGACTTCCCTTGTTGCCAAACGGCCCATCATCGCAGAAGCAGGCCGCATGCCGGTCAGTGTGCAAGGCGCCGCCTCCGGTACGTGCGGCCCTAACAAGGCCGGCTGTGGGCGCTCTGGCCCCGTGCCGGGCGAGTGCGCGTGGACACTCCGTATCCAACGGCCGTGGAGCTTCGGAGATGTCAGCTCTCAACCGGCATCCCGTTCTCGGCGCTCCTTGTTGAGGGTTGCAGATAGCCCGCCTTCACCCCAGCCTCCGTCGCCTGCGCCGCCCAGCCCAGCGCCCCCCAGCCCTGCCCCTGTGACTCCTGGCGGCGGCACCTGCACGAGCGCTGTGCTGTACAACTCCAACCAGCAGGCCGTGACATCCATCACCGGCCCTGTGTACGCGGGCGCTGACGCACAGCCCGTTGGCACGTCGTTCTTGTACCCGAATACGCTGAGTTCGACAGCCCTGACAATCACGCTGGTCCGCAACGCGAGCATATATCCGGGACAGAGCTGGTCGACGAGTGATGCACTGTGGGAGCTATACACAAACATCACCACTTTCAAGGCCGACATCGGGGTGAGCGCCGCCTTGATGAGCGCCGGCTTTGCACATGTGCAGGGCACGTCCAAGTTGGTGGCCTGGGTTCGCTAGGGTTCAATATCACTCTTGCAAAGCCCTGCTCATTTACCCTACTCCAACATGACAGGCTCGTGGTTGCAACCGACCCAACGGCATGGGAAGCGACTATAACCACACTGCCATCGCTGCCAACACCAACTCCTTCAGCATCACCATTCCCTACGCCAACATGGGCCTAGGGACGAATGACTGTGCTCCTAAGCGCTTCTTCATCGTCGTCCACACCGGCGTCAGTGTAAGTCGGCGCAAAGCATAATCCAAACGCTATATATGTTTCCCTTGTTAGGGCGCAGAAATTAATCCATCAAACACTTCTGTACTTGACGCACGCAGGGGGAGACCGCCTTCCTGTCCTGGCGCTACATGACCAAGGACATCAACCAGTTCCCGGAAGCCTGTGACTCGGTCGACAACGGCGGTGGCGCGTGGTTTGGCTTTGGTGACTTCTACCTGACGTGCGCCGCCTGCGCTGGCGTCCCGCCGTCGCCACCATCCCCTGCGCCTGCTTCGCAGCTGCCTCCCAGCCCCGCGCCGCCCAGCCCTGCGCCTGGCGCACGGCCTCCGTCGCCTTCCCCTCCCAGCCCGCGTCCGCCCAGCCCCGCGCCTCCCAGCCCTGCGCCTGTCGCGCAGCCTCCATCGCCTTCCCCTCCCAGCCCGCGTCCGCCCAGCCCTGCGCCGCCTAGCCCTGCGCCTGTCGCGCGGCCTCCGTCGCCTTCCCCTCCCAGCCCGCGTCCGCCCAGCCCCGCGCCTCCCAGCCCCGCGCCTGTCGCGCAGCCTCCATCGCCTTCCCCACCCAGCCCGCGTCCGCCCAGCCCCGCGCCTCCCAGCCCCGCGCCGCCCAGCCCGCGTCCGCCCAGCCCCGCGCCGCCCAGCCCTGCGCCTGTCGCGCAGCCTCCGTCGCCTGCGCCGCCCAGCCCAGCGCCCCCCAGCCCTGCCCCTGTGACTCCTGGCAACGGCTGCACGAGCGCTGTGCTGTACAACTCCAACCAGCAGGCCGTTGCGTCTATCTCTGGCAACATCTACGGCGGCAACGCTGGCACGCTGGCAGGCACGGCCACGCTGACGCCCAACTCGCCTGCCGGCTCTGTCACCATTACGATGACGCGCAACCCGTCTACCTACAGTGGCGATCCGTGGAAGGTGTCGGATGCGCTGTGGAAGGTGTACACAAACTACACCACATTCACGACCGACATCGGGGTAAGTGCATGGATGCAGCCTACCGTCTCATTTGTGTGCATGCATGATATGACACCATCGTGGCACCGCGCTGTGCATGCCTGCTGCCTGTGCATGTTGGTTGGCTGTTGAACAGCTGCGAATCCGCTTGATTGTTTGGTCCTGGCCAGCTGCTGTGGGTTGCTCCGTAGCGCGCGTGTAATGCTTTTGCGCTCCCTTTTCCCTTTACCTGTCTCTATGTGCGAAAATCCGCAGTCTCGCGCATGCAACCGCCCCAATGGCATGGGCAGCTACTACACCCACTATGCAGTTCCGGCCAACACCATGTCGTTCAGCATCACCATCCCGTACTCCGACATGGACCTGACGACGGACGTGTGCAGCCCCAAGCGCATTTTCGTGGTTGTGCACACCGAAGTCGGCGTGAGTACGGGGGCTGGCTGAGCCGGGCCGGGCTGGGTGGTGAGTACTGATGGGTTTGCAGTACGACAGGTACTCGGCTGCTGGGATTGCGGTGGCTTGCAGCGTGACAATACCTCGCTGCCATGTTACCGTATGTCCGTCCACCTGCCTTCGCGCTTGACCGGCTGCTGCGTGCATGGCGTGGCCGGTCTGCGGCCTTGTCCTGTGGCTCACGCACCTGATGATGCTGAAGCTTCTGTTGTCCCCCACCGCCAATCCCTTCAGGCCGACACCGCCTTCCTGTCCTGGCGCTACATGGCCAGGGGCAGCAACCAGTTCCCGGAGGCCTGCGACTCGGTCGACAACGGCGGTGGCGCGTGGTTTGGCTTTGGTGACTTCTACCTGACGTGCGCCGCCTGCGCTGGCGTCCCGCCGTCGCCACCATCCCCTGCGCCTGCTTCGCAGCTGCCTCCCAGCCCCGCGCCGCCCAGCCCTGCGCCTGGCGCACGGCCTCCGTCGCCTTCCCCTCCCAGCCCGCGTCCGCCCAGCCCCGCGCCTCCCAGCCCTGCGCCCAGTGCGCAGCCTCCATCGCCTTCCCCTCCCAGCCCGCGTCCGCCCAGCCCCGCGCCGCCTAGCCCTGCGCCTGTCGCGCAGCCTCCATCGCCTTCCCCTCCCAGCCCGCGTCCGCCCAGCCCCGCGCCGCCTAGCCCTGCGCCTGTCGCGCAGCCTCCATCGCCTTCCCCTCCCAGCCCGCGTCCGCCCAGCCCCGCGCCGCCTAGCCCTGCGCCTGTCGCGCAGCCTCCATCGCCTTCCCCTCCCAGCCCGCGTCCGCCCAGCCCCGCGCCGCCTAGCCCTGCGCCTGTCGCGCAGCCTCCGTCGCCTTCCCCTCCCAGCCCGCGTCCGCCCAGCCCCGCGCCTCCCAGCCCTGCGCCTGTCGCGCAGCCTCCGTCGCCTTCCCCTCCCAGCCCGCGTCCGCCCAGCCCCGCGCCGCCCAGCCCGCGTCCGCCCAGCCCCGCGCCTCCCAGCCCTGCGCCTGTCGCGCAGCCTCCGTCGCCTGCGCCACCCAGCCCAGCGCCCCCCAGCCCTGCCCCTGTGATTCCTGGCAACGGCTGCACGAGCGCTGTGCTGTACAACTCCAACCAGCAGGCCGTTGCGTCTATCTCTGGCAACATCTACGGCGGCAACGCTGGCACGCTGGCAGGCACGGCCACGCTGACGCCCAACTCGCCTGCCGGCTCTGTCACCATTACGATGACGCGCAACCCGTCTACCTACAGTGGCGATCCGTGGAAGGTGTCGGATGCGCTGTGGAAGGTGTACACAAACTACACCACATTCACGACCGACATCGGGGTAAGTGCATGGATGCGGCCTACCGTCTCATTTGTGTGCATGCATGATATGACACCATCGTGGCACCGCGCTGTGCATGCCTGCTGCCTGTGCATGTTGGTTGGCTGTTGAACAGCTGCGAATCCGCTTGATTGTTTGGTCCTGGCCAGCTACTGTGGGTTGCTCCGTAGCGCGCGTGTAATGCTTTTGCGCTCCCTTTTCCCTTTACCTGTCTCTATGTGCAAAAATCCGCAGTCTCGCGCATGCAACCGCCCCAATGGCATGGGCAGCTACTACACCCACTATGCAGTTCCGGCCAACACCATGTCGTTCAGCATCACCATCCCGTACTCCGACATGGACCTGACGACGGACGTGTGCAGCCCCAAGCGCATCTTCGTGGTTGTGCACACCGAAGTCGGCGTGAGTACGGGGGCTGGCTGAGCCGGGCCGGGCTGGGTGGTGAGTACTGATGGGTTTGCAGTACGACAGGTACTCGGCTGCTGGGATTGCGGTGGCTTGCAGCGTGACAATACCTCGCTGCCATGTTACCGTATGTCCGTCCACCTGCCTTCGCGCTTGACCGGCTGCTGCGTGCATGGCGTGGCCGGTCTGCGGCCTTGTCCTGTGGCTCACGCACCTGATGATGCTGAAGCTTCTGTTGTCCCCAACCGCCAATCCCTTCAGGCCGACACCGCCTTCCTGTCCTGGCGCTACATGGCCAGGGGCAGCAACCAGTTCCCGGAGGCCTGCGACTCGGTCGACAACGGCGGTGGCGCGTGGTTTGGCTTTGGTGACTACTACCTGACGTGCGCCGCCTGCGCTGGCGTCCCGCCGTCGCCACCATCCCCTGCGCCTGCTTCGCAGCTGCCTCCCAGCCCCGCGCCGCCCAGCCCTGCGCCTGGCGCGCGGCCTCCGTCGCCTTCCCCTCCCAGCCCGCGTCCGCCCAGCCCCGCGCCGCCCAGCCCTGCGCCCAGTGCGCAGCCTCCATCGCCTTCCCCTCCCAGCCCGCGTCCGCCCAGCCCCGCGCCGCCTAGCCCTGCGCCTGTCGCGCAGCCTCCGTCACCTGCGCCTCCCAGCCCGCGTCCGCCCAGCCCCGCGCCTCCCAGCCCTGCGCCTGTCGCGCAGCCTCCGTCGCCTTCCCCTCCCAGCCCGCGTCCGCCCAGCCCCGCGCCGCCCAGCCCTGCGCCTGTCGCGCAGCCTCCGTCGCCTTCCCCTCCCAGCCCGCGTCCGCCCAGCCCCGCGCCGCCTAGCCCTGCGCCTGTCGCGCAGCCTCCGTCGCCTTCCCCTCCCAGCCCGCGTCCGCCCAGCCCTGCGCCGCCCAGCCCTGCGCCTGTCGCGCAGCCTCCGTCGCCTTCCCCTCCCAGCCCGCGTCCGCCCAGCCCCGCGCCGCCCAGCCCGCGTCCGCCCAGCCCCGCGCCTCCCAGCCCTGCGCCTGTCGCGCAGCCTCCGTCGCCTGCGCCGCCCAGCCCAGCGCCCCCCAGCCCTGCCCCTGTGACTCCTGGCAACGGCTGCACGAGCGCTGTGCTGTACAACTCCAACCAGCAGGCCGTTGCATCTATTTCTGGCAACATCTACGGCGGCAACGCTGGCACGCTGGCAGGCACGGCCACGCTGACGCCCAACTCGCCTGCCGGCTCTGTCACCATTACGATGACGCGCAACCCGTCTACCTACAGTGGCGATCCGTGGAAGGTGTCGGATGCGCTGTGGAAGGTGTACACAAACTACACCACATTCACGACCGACATCGGGGTAAGTGCATTGATGCAGCCTACCGTCTCATTTGTGTGCATGCATGATGTGACACCATCGTGGCACCGCGCTGTGCATGCCTGCTGCCTGTGCATGTTGGTTGGCTGTTGAACAGCTGCGAATCCGCTTGATTGTTTGGTCCTGGCCAGCTGCTGTGGGTTGCTCCGTAGCGCGCGTGTAATGCTTTTGCGCTCCCTTTTCCCTTTACCTGTCTCTATGTGCGAAAATCCGCAGTCTCGCGCATGCAACCGCCCCAATGGCATGGGCAGCTACTACACCCACTATGCAGTTCCGGCCAACACCATGTCGTTCAGCATCACCATCCCGTACTCCGACATGGACCTGACGACGGACGTGTGCAGCCCCAAGCGCATCTTCGTGGTTGTGCACACCGAAGTCGGCGTGAGTACGGGGGCTGGCTGAGCCGGGCCGGGCTGGGTGGTGAGTACTGATGGGTTTGCAGTAAGACAGGTACTCGGCTGCTGGGATTGCGGTGGCTTGCAGCGTGACAATACCTCGCTGCCATGTTACCGTATGTCCGTCCACCTGCCTTCGCGCTTGACCGGCTGCTGCGTGCATGGCGTGGGCGGTCTGCAGCCTTGTCCTGTGGCTCACGCACCTGATGATGCTGAAGCTTCTGTTGTATGTCCCCAACCGCCAATCCCTTCAGGCCGACACCGCCTTCCTGTCGTGGCGCTACATGGCCAGGGGCAGCAACCAGTTCCCGGAAGCCTGCGACTCGGTCGACAACGGCGGTGGCGCGTGGTTTGGCTTTGGTGACTTCTACCTGACGTGCGCCGCCTGTGCTGGCGTCCCGCCGTCGCCACCATCCCCTGCGCCTGCTTCGCAGCTGCCTCCCAGCCCCGCGCCGCCCAGCCCTGCGCCTGGCGCGCGGCCTCCGTCGCCTTCCCCTCCCAGCCCGCGTCCGCCCAGCCCCGCGCCTCCCAGCCCTGCGCCCAGTGCGCAGCCTCCATCGCCTTCCCCTCCCAGCCCGCGTCCGCCCAGCCCCGCGCCGCCTAGCCCTGCGCCTGTCGCGCAGCCTCCGTCACCTGCGCCTCCCAGCCCGCGTCCGCCCAGCCCCGCGCCTCCCAGCCCTGCGCCTGTCGCGCAGCCTCCGTCGCCTTCCCCTCCCAGCCCGCGTCCGCCCAGCCCCGCGCCGCCCAGCCCTGCGCCTGTCGCGCAGCCTCCGTCACCTGCGCCTCCCAGCCCGCGGCCGCCCAGCCCCGCGCCGCCCAGCCCGGAGCCTCCTTCACCTGCCCCGCCCAGCCCCGCGCCGCCCCCGCCATGCGACGATTGCCCGTCGCTGTTCATCTCCGAGTTCCACTATGACCAGAACCCCCAGGGCGGCAACAGCGACAAGCGGGAGTGGATTGAGATCATTGTGCCTGCCGGCTTCGACTGGAGGCAAGACCTGTGGCTGGCGCAGTACACGTTCAACGGCAACCCGCAGACCGCCAGCGGCAGCCTGCACGGCAACGTGTTCCCGTTCACGTCACCCCAGATCACCGTCATCAGCGAGACGCGGCTGCAGACGCCCAACTTCGACTGGACGGCGCTGGTGATTGACCTGCAGGGCAACCTGCAGAACAGCAACGGCGGCTGGGACGGCTTTGCGCTGCTGACCAAGTGCACGGACGGCGTGCGCTGGTCGGTGGCGGACTTCATCTGCTACGGCGCCAACTCGCAGGGCTTCAACAGCATCGCCGCGAACGGCCCCGCGGCCGGCCACAGCTGCACCAACGTTGGCGCCGGCGTGATTGAGAACAACAACACGCCTCAGGGCACCTCCATCCAGCGCCTCAACACCGGCGACTGGAGCACCGTGGCCACGTGGAACTGGCAGGCCAGCCTACCGCAGACCTGGGGCAGCCTGTTCAACCCCAGCATCGCCCTGGGCACCATCCCGCAAGTTGAGGCTTGCGGCGTGCCGCCCCTCGCCAAGCCGCCCTCGCCGGAGCCGCCCAGCCCAGCACCGCCGTCGCCTGCGCCTCCCAGCCCTGCGCCGCCGTCGCCTGCGCCTCCCTCGCCGGCGCCGCCCGTTCCAGCCCCGCCATCTCCTGCACCGCCGTCACCAGCTCCTCCATCGCCTGCACCTCCCAGTCCCCGTCCACCAAGCCCTGCGCCGCCTTCACCTGCCCCTCCGTCACCTGCGCCTCCCAGCCCGCGGCCGCCCAGCCCCGCGCCGCCCAGCCCGGAGCCTCCTTCACCTGCCCCGCCCAGCCCCGCGCCGCCCCCGCCATGCGACGATTGCCCGTCGCTGTTCATCTCCGAGTTCCACTATGACCAGAACCCCCAGGGCGGCAACAGCGACAAGCGGGAGTGGATTGAGATCATTGTGCCTGCCGGCTTCGACTGGAGGCAAGACCTGTGGCTGGCGCAGTACACGTTCAACGGCAACCCGCAGACCGCCAGCGGCAGCCTGCACGGCAACGTGTTCCCGTTCACGTCACCCCAGATCACCGTCATCAGCGAGACGCGGCTGCAGACGCCCAACTTCGACTGGACGGCGCTGGTGATTGACCTGCAGGGCAACCTGCAGAACAGCAACGGCGGCTGGGACGGCTTTGCGCTGCTGACCAAGTGCACGGACGGCGTGCGCTGGTCGGTGGCGGACTTCATCTGCTACGGCGCCAACTCGCAGGGCTTCAACAGCATCGCCGCGAACGGCCCCGCGGCCGGCCACAGCTGCACCAACGTTGGCGCCGGCGTGATTGAGAACAACAACACGCCTCAGGGCACCTCCATCCAGCGCCTCAACACCGGCGACTGGAGCACCGTGGCCACGTGGAACTGGCAGGCCAGCCTACCGCAGACCTGGGGCAGCCTGTTCAACCCCAGCATCGCCCTGGGCACCATCCCGCAAGTTGAGGCTTGCGGCGTGCCGCCCCTCGCCAAGCCGCCCTCGCCGGAGCCGCCCTCGCCCCAGCCGCCCAGCCCTGCGCCTCCCAGCCCTGCGCCGCCGTCGCCTGCGCCTCCCTCGCCGGCGCCGCCCGTTCCAGCCCCGCCATCTCCTGCACCGCCGTCACCAGCTCCTCCATCGCCTGCACCTCCCAGTCCCCGTCCACCAAGCCCTGCGCCGCCTTCACCTGCCCCTCCGTCACCTGCGCCTCCCAGCCCGCGGCCGCCCAGCCCCGCGCCGCCCAGCCCGGAGCCTCCTTCACCTGCCCCGCCCAGCCCCGCGCCGCCCCCGCCATGCGACGATTGCCCGTCGCTGTTCATCTCTGAGTTCCACTATGACCAGAACCCCCAGGGCGGCAACAGCGACAAGCGGGAGTGGATTGAGATCATTGTGCCTGCCGGCTTCGACTGGAGGCAAGACCTGTGGCTGGCGCAGTACACGTTCAACGGCAACCCGCAGACCGCCAGCGGCAGCCTGCACGGCAACGTGTTCCCGTTCACGTCACCCCAGATCACCGTCATCAGCGAGACGCGGCTGCAGACGCCCAACTTCGACTGGACGGCGCTGGTGATTGACCTGCAGGGCAACCTGCAGAACAGCAACGGCGGCTGGGACGGCTTTGCGCTGCTGACCAAGTGCACGGACGGCGTGCGCTGGTCGGTGGCGGACTTCATCTGCTACGGCGCCAACTCGCAGGGCTTCAACAGCATCGCCGCGAACGGCCCCGCGGCCGGCCACAGCTGCACCAACGTTGGCGCCGGCGTGATTGAGAACAACAACACGCCTCAGGGCACCTCCATCCAGCGCCTCAACACCGGCGACTGGAGCACCGTGGCCACGTGGAACTGGCAGGCCAGCCTACCGCAGACCTGGGGCAGCCTGTTCAACCCCAGCATCGCCCTGGGCACCGTCCCGCAAGTTGAGGCTTGCGGCGTGCCGCCCCTCGCCAAGCCGCCCTCGCCGGAGCCGCCCTCGCCCCAGCCGCCCAGCCCTGCGCCTCCCAGCCCTGCGCCGCCGTCGCCTGCGCCTCCCTCGCCGGAGCCTCCCAGCCCCGCGCCGCCCAGTCCGGAGCCTCCTAGCCCTGCACCGCCGTCGCCTGCGCCTCCCTCGCCTCAGCCGCCCAGCCCTGCGCCGCCCAGCCCGGAGCCTCCTAGCCCTGCGCCGCCG
>NC_057009.1:6607708-6688956 GCF_000002595.2 Chlamydomonas reinhardtii | reverse complement strand
GCCTCCTAGCCCGGAGCCACCCAGCCCGGAGCCTCATAGCCCTGAGCCGCCAGTGCCCGCTCCTCCATCTCCTGAGCCTCCCAGCCCTGCGCCGCCCAGCCCGGAGCCTCCTAGCCCTGCGCCGCCGTCGCCTGCACCTCCCTCGCCGGAGCCACCCAGCCCTGCGCCGCCCAGCCCGGAGCCTCCAAGCCCTGCACCGCCGTCGCCTGCGCCTCCCTCGCCGGAGCCACCCAGCCCAGAGCCTGGGACTCCACCTCCTTCGCCTGCACCTCCGAGCCCGGAGCCGCCGTCGCCTGCGCCTCCGAGCCCGGAGCCGCCGTCGCCTGCGCCACCTTCGCCGGAGCCGCCCAGCCCCGCGCCGCCCAGCCCGGAGCCTCCTAGCCCTGCGCCGCCGTCGCCTGCGCCTCCCTCGCCTGCGCCTCCCAGCCCGGAGCCTGGGTCTCCACCTCCTTCGCCTGCGCCTCCGAGCCCGGAGCCGCCCAGCCCTGTGCCTCCCAGCCCGGAGCCTCCTAGCCCGGAGCCGCCGAGCCCTGCGCCTCCCAGCCCGGAGCCACCCAGCCCTGCGCCTCCGAGCCCCGAGCCGCCCAGCCCGGAGCCACCCAGCCCGGGGCCGCCTAGCCCTGCGCCGCCCAGCCCGGAGCCTGGGTCTCCACCTCCCTCGCCTGCGCCTCCGAGCCCGGAGCCGCCAAGCCCTGCGCCTCCCAGCCCTGAGCCACCCAGCCCTGCGCCTCCCTCGCCGGAGCCGCCCAGCCCCACGCCGCCCAGCCCGGAGCCACCCAGCCCTGCGCCACCCAGCCCAGAGCCTGGGTCTCCTCCTCCTTCGCCTGCGCCTCCGAGCCCGGAGCCGCCGAGCCCTGCGCCACCCAGCCCGGAGCCACCCAGCCCTGCGCCTCCCTCGCCGGAGCCGCCCAGCCCCACGCCGCCCAGCCCGGAGCCACCCAGCCCTGCGCCACCCAGCCCAGAGCCTGGGTCTCCTCCTCCTTCGCCTGCGCCTCCGAGCCCGGAGCCGCCGAGCCCTGCGCCTCCCAGCCCTGCGCCACCCAGCCCGGAGCCACCCAGCCCTGCGCCTCCCTCGCCGGAGCCGCCCAGCCCCACGCCGCCCAGCCCGAAGCCACCCAGCCCTGCGCCACCCAGCCCAGAGCCTGGGTCTCCTCCTCCTTCGCCTGCGCCTCCGAGCCCGGAGCCGCCGAGCCCTGCGCCTCCCAGCCCTGCGCCACCCAGCCCGGAGCCACCCAGCCCTGCGCCTCCCTCGCCGGAGCCGCCCAGCCCCACGCCGCCCAGCCCGGAGCCACCCAGCCCTGCGCCACCCAGCCCAGAGCCTGGGTCTCCCCCGCCTTCGCCTGCGCCTCCGAGCCCGGAGCCGCCCAGCCCTGCGCCTCCCAGCCCTGCGCCACCCAGCCCGGAGCCACCCAGCCCTGCGCCTCCCTCGCCCGAGCCGCCCAGCCCCACGCCGCCCAGCCCGGAGCCACCCAGCCCTGCGCCACCCAGCCCAGAGCCTGGGTCTCCTCCTCCTTCGCCTGCGCCTCCGAGCCCGGAGCCGCCAAGCCCTGCGCCTCCCAGCCCTGAGCCACCCAGCCCTGCGCCTCCCTCGCCGGAGCCGCCCAGCCCCACGCCGCCCAGCCCGGAGCCACCCAGCCCTGCGCCACCCAGCCCAGAGCCTGGGTCTCCTCCTCCTTCGCCTGCGCCTCCGAGCCCGGAGCCGCCGAGCCCTGCGCCACCCAGCCCGGAGCCACCCAGCCCTGCGCCTCCCTCGCCGGAGCCGCCCAGCCCCACGCCGCCCAGCCCGGAGCCACCCAGCCCTGCGCCACCCAGCCCAGAGCCTGGGTCTCCTCCTCCTTCGCCTGCGCCTCCGAGCCCGGAGCCGCCGAGCCCTGCGCCTCCCAGCCCTGCGCCACCCAGCCCGGAGCCACCCAGCCCTGCGCCTCCCTCGCCGGAGCCGCCCAGCCCCACGCCGCCCAGCCCGAAGCCACCCAGCCCTGCGCCACCCAGCCCAGAGCCTGGGTCTCCTCCTCCTTCGCCTGCGCCTCCGAGCCCGGAGCCGCCGAGCCCTGCGCCTCCCAGCCCTGCGCCACCCAGCCCGGAGCCACCCAGCCCTGCGCCTCCCTCGCCGGAGCCGCCCAGCCCCACGCCGCCCAGCCCGGAGCCACCCAGCCCTGCGCCACCCAGCCCAGAGCCTGGGTCTCCCCCGCCTTCGCCTGCGCCTCCGAGCCCGGAGCCGCCCAGCCCTGCGCCTCCCAGCCCGGAGCCACCCAGCCCCACGCCGCCCAGCCCGGACCCACCCAGCCCTGCGCCACCCAGCCCAGAGCCTGGGTCTCCTCCTCCTTCGCCTGCGCCTCCGAGCCCGGAGCCGCCGAGCCCTGCGCCACCCAGCCCGGAGCCACCCAGCCCTGCGCCTCCCTCGCCGGAGCCGCCCAGCCCCACGCCGCCCAGCCCGGAGCCACCCAGCCCTGCGCCACCCAGCCCAGAGCCTGGGTCTCCTCCTCCTTCGCCTGCGCCTCCGAGCCCGGAGCCGCCAAGCCCTGCGCCTCCCAGCCCTGAGCCACCCAGCCCTGCGCCTCCCTCGCCGGAGCCGCCCAGCCCCACGCCGCCCAGCCCGGACCCACCCAGCCCTGCGCCACCCAGCCCAGAGCCTGGGTCTCCTCCTCCTTCGCCTGCGCCTCCGAGCCCGGAGCCGCCGAGCCCTGCGCCTCCCAGCCCTGCGCCACCCAGCCCGGAGCCACCCAGCCCTGCGCCTCCCTCGCCGGAGCCGCCCAGCCCCACGCCGCCCAGCCCGGACCCACCCAGCCCTGCGCCACCCAGCCCAGAGCCTGGGTCTCCTCCTCCTTCGCCTGCGCCTCCGAGCCCGGAGCCGCCGAGCCCTGCGCCACCCAGCCCGGAGCCACCCAGCCCTGCGCCTCCCTCGCCGGAGCCGCCCAGCCCCACGCCGCCCAGCCCGGAGCCGCCGAGCCCTGCGCCACCCAGCCCAGAGCCTGGGTCTCCTCCTCCTTCGCCTGCGCCTCCGAGCCCGGAGCCGCCGAGCCCTGCGCCTCCCAGCCCTGCGCCACCCAGCCCGGAGCCACCCAGCCCTGCGCCTCCCTCGCCCGAGCCGCCCAGCCCCACGCCGCCCAGCCCGGAGCCACCCAGCCCTGCGCCACCCAGCCCAGAGCCTGGGTCTCCTCCTCCTTCGCCTGCGCCTCCGAGCCCGGAGCCGCCGAGCCCTGCGCCTCCCAGCCCGGGGCCGCCTAGCCCTGCGCCGCCCAGCCCTGCGCCTCCCTCGCCGGAGCCGCCCAGCCCCACGCCGCCCAGCCCGGAGCCACCCAGCCCTGCGCCACCCAGCCCAGAGCCTGGGTCTCCTCCTCCTTCGCCTGCGCCTCCGAGCCCGGAGCCGCCGAGCCCTGCGCCACCCAGCCCGGAGCCACCCAGCCCTGCGCCTCCCTCGCCGGAGCCGCCCGACCCCACGCCGCCCAGCCCGGAGCCCCCTAGCCCTGCGCCGCCCAGCCCAGAGCCTGGGTCTCCCCCGCCTTCGCCTGCGCCTCCGAGCCCGGAGCCGCCCAGCCCTGCGCCTCCCAGCCCGGAGCCACCCAGCCCTGCGCCTCCCTCGCCGGAGCCGCCCAGCCCCACGCCGCCCAGCCCGGAGCCACCCAGCCCTGCGCCACCCAGCCCAGAGCCTGGGTCTCCTCCTCCTTCGCCTGCGCCTCCGAGCCCGGAGCCGCCGAGCCCTGCGCCACCCAGCCCGGAGCCACCCAGCCCTGCGCCTCCCTCGCCGGAGCCGCCCAGCCCCACGCCGCCCAGCCCGGAGCCACCCAGCCCTGCGCCGCCCAGCCCAGAGCCTGGGTCTCCCCCGCCTTCGCCTGCGCCTCCGAGCCCGGAGCCGCCCAGCCCTGCGCCTCCCAGCCCGGAGCCACCCAGCCCTGCGCCTCCGAGCCCGGAGCCGCCCCGCCCTGCGCCACCAAGCCCGGAGCCTGGGTCTCCTCCTCCTTCGCCTACGCCTCCAAGCCCGGAGCCGCCCAGCCCTGCACCTCCCAGCCCGGAGCCACCCAGCCCGGAGCCCCCCAGCCCTGCGCCTCCGAGCCCGGAGCCCCCCAGCCCTGCACCACCGAGCCCGGAGCCTGGGTCTCCCCCTCCTTCGCCTGAGCCTCCGAGCCCGGAGCCGCCCAGCCCTGCGCCTCCTAGCCCGGAGCCTGGGTCTCCTCCGCCTTCCCCTGCGCCTCCCTCGCCGGAGCCGCCCAGCCCTGCGCCACCCAGCCCGGAGCCTGGGTCTCCCCCTCCGTCGCCTGCGCCTCCGAGCCCAGAGCCCCCCAGCCCTGCGCCTCCGAGCCCGGAGCCGCCCAGCCCTGCGCCACCCAGCCCTGCGCCACCCAGCCCGGAGCCTGGGTCTCCCCCTCCTTCGCCTGCGCCTCCGAGCCCGGAGCCGCCCAGCCCTGCGCCACCCAGCCCGGAGCCTGGGTCTCCCCCTCCTTCTCCTGCACCCCCCAGCCCGGAGCCCCCCAGCCCTGCGCCTCCGAGCCCAGAGCCGCCCAGCCCTGCACCTCCCAGCCCGGAGCCTGGGTCTCCCCCTCCTTCGCCTGCGCCTCCCTCGCCGGAGCCGCCCAGCCCTGCGCCACCCAGCCCTGCGCCACCCAGCCCTGCACCACCGAGCCCGGAGCCTGGGTCTCCCCCTCCGTCGCCTGCGCCTCCGAGCCCGGAGCCACCCAGCCCTGCGCCACCCAGCCCGGAGCCACCCAGCCCGGAGCCGCCCAGCCCTGCGCCACCCAGCCCGGAGCCTGGGTCTCCCCCTCCGTCGCCTGCGCCCCCGAGCCCGGAGCCACCCAGCCCTGCACCACCGAGCCCGGAGCCTGGGTCTCCTCCTCCTTCGCCTGCGCCTCCGAGCCCGGAGCCGCCCAGCCCTGCGCCACCCAGCCCGGAGCCTGGGTCTCCCCCTCCGTCGCCTGCGCCTCCGAGCCCGGAGCCACCCAGCCCTGCGCCACCCAGCCCTGCGCCACCCAGCCCTGCGCCACCCAGCCCGGAGCCTGGGTCTCCCCCTCCGTCGCCTGCGCCTCCGAGCCCGGAACCCCCAAGCCCCACACCACCTAGTCCAGAGCCGCCCAGCCCTTCGCCTCCCAGCCCGGAGCCTGGGTCTCCCCCTCCGTCGCCTGCGCCTCCGAGCCCGGAGCCGCCCAGCCCTGCGCCACCCAGCCCGGAGCCTCCCAGCCCTGCACCACCCAGCCCGGAGCCTGGGTCTCCCCCTCCTTCGCCTGCGCCTCCGAGCCCGGAACCCCCAAGCCCCACACCACCTAGTCCAAAGCCGCCCAGCCCTTCGCCTCCCAGCCCGGAGCCTGGGTCTCCCCCTCCGTCGCCTGCGCCTCCGACCCCGGAGCCGCCCAGCCCTGCGCCACCCAGCCCTGCGCCACCCAGCCCGGAGCCTGGGTCCCCCCCTCCTTCGCCTGCGCCTCCCTCGCCGGAGCCCCCTAGCCCTGCGCCTCCGAGCCCGGAGCCGCCCAGCCCTGCGCCACCCAGCCCGGAGCCGCCCAGCCCGGAACCTCCTAGTCCTACGCCCCCGAGCCCAGTGCCTCCTTCGCCGAAACCGCCCAGCCCCGTGCCGCCCAGCCCGGCGCCTCCTCCCGACCACTGCACCATGTGCGCTCGGATGACTATTCTGCCTCCTCCCGGCGGAACGGTCGTTCTCACGTTCGCTGTAGCCTCATCCGTTGGTGCGAACATCAGTGCGACCCTCAACCAAGATGCGGTGCTTGTTGGATCCGAGCTAACGACACCTTTCGAGTTCGGCGCCTGGTCTCCGGGCAATCCTGCCGCGTCGCCACCAGTTCTGCCTTACATTGACGTGTGCGGCGTCTTCAACTCATTCGCTGACGGTTTGCTGATGGACCCGCTGATGAACCAGCGCACTGAGGAGTGGGTGGACCTGCTCACCGCGGAGCTTGTGGCTGGTGCAAGCGCTGGCCACCACCGCCGCTCCCTGCTGGAGGCAGTCCAATGCGACCAAGCCCTTGCTGGCTACTCCTTCGCAGCCGACATCACGCCTGCACCTGGGTCCGGGATTTGTTTGCATGGTAACTACAGCCGCACATGCTTGTACCTGCCGCCTTCACCGATGCCCCCGTCACCGCTGCCGCCCAGCCCAGCGCCGCCCAGCCCGGCGCCTCCCTCGCCGGCACCGCCCGTCCCTGGCATCCCGCCGCCGTCTCCTGCACCGCCGTCACCCGAGCCGCCCAGCCCCACTCCGCCGTCGCCTGCGCCACCGAGCCCGCTGCCTGGCATTCCACCCCCATCCCCAGAGCCTCCAAGCCCAGCTCCTGGCATGCCTCCGCCCTCACCAGCGCCGCCTCTGCCTGGCATCCCGCCCCCGTCGCCAGTGCCACCAAGTCCTCCGCCGTCACCTGAGCCGCCGCAGCCATCCCCGGAGCCCCCGAGCCCAGCCCCGCCGCCGCCCAAGTGCCGCATGTGCGCAACGCTGCGCATGATTCCGAACGTCAACATCGTGACCCCACCACTGGCCTACACTGATGCGGACTTGTTTGACTTCGGCGCGCAGTTCGCGGCCATCATCAATGAGCAGCTCATTAATGATGGTGCTCCATTTGACGAGCTCTTTACCAACGTCCCGATCGCCTACAATGCAACCTACGACCCCAGCACCGGAGTCGCGCCCTTCTCCAGCCTCTGCGGCAACTTCAGCGCCGCGACTATGGCTCTGATTGCGAACGTCCCAGACGACGTGTGGGATGCGTGGTTCATATTGGTAGACCCCAACGCCGACTGCCCCGTTGAGCTTGCTGGCATCTCGCTCATTGTGGAATTTGACTCCACGCCCTCGGGTTGCTTCGACAAGAACCCTCGAAGCCACCCTGAGTGCGCGCCTGAGTCGCCGCCGCCCAGCCCCGACCCGCCCAGTCCACCGCCTCCTATTGCCTCCATGCTGCCTCCACCGCCGCCTCCACCACCCCCGCCGGAAAACCCACCGCCCAGCCCCGAACCGCCCAGCCCGCCGCCGCCCAGCCCGGAGCTGCCGCCGCCCAGCCCGCTGCCGCCCGCACCACTGGCACCTACTCCGCCCAGCCCAGAGCCGCCCAGCCCGGAGCCGCAGTCGCCATCGCCGCCCTCGCCACGCCCTCCCGCCCAGGGCAAGCAGAACGCGCCGCCCCTTCCGCCCTTCCCTCCGGAGGCCCCTGTGCCGCTCGAGTGCGTTAACAAAGGCCCATCGACTGACATGACGACCCCTCCCGACACCCGCGCATGCGCGGACCAGGCCACGTGCATTGACGTCAACATTGACAGCGAGCAGTGCCAGTACCGCCGCCAGGCCGGCCAGACGTGGCTGTACTGCCCCGTCACTTTCACGTACCCGCGCCCCGGAAGCATCTGCGCCCTGCTCAACATTCCATCCCCGCCGCCGCCGTCCGCACGCCGCGGTACCGGAGCCCGCGCAGATGCAGCCACCGCCAACAGCCCGTAAGTGCACAGGGGAAAGAACACGTGCAGTGTCCTGTTTAGCAACATTTGTGTATCCCCGTGCGTTATCCATGCCTCCACCTTACCAGTTCCGGCTCGCCGCCACCCGCCCGCAGGTACGTCTGCTCGTCGGACAAGCTGGGCACGGTGGTGGAGGGCCTGAACGGTGTGCCCGTTCCCGGCGGCATCAACCAGCAGCCGTGGCTGCCCGGCAACACCACGGTCTACACGCAGTGGGTGCGCTGGGCGGAGACTGACCTTAAGGCCAGCACCGTTGAGTTCAGCGTCCGCTCGGGAACCAAGGCGTGCCAGCTGGGCAGCAGCCCCATCGACCTCTTCGTCAATGGCATGTCGGCCAAGTGCACAGGCCCGCGCTTCACCGACCCCGCCGGCACTGTTGCGGCGGGCTGCCAGTCCAACGACGGCACCATATTCAACGAGTGCCTGTGGAGCGTGGACGTGCCTCGCCCTGGTGGAGAAGGCTGGAACGGCGACGTGTGCGTGGACAACGGTGGTCCGGCGCCCAACACGCCTCCCAGCCCGCGCCCGCCCCGCCCTGGCGGCGCCCCAGGCCTGCGCGCGCCTCCGTTGCCGCCCTTCAACCCCTGCTTACTGTCGGGTGTCAGCAGCGACAAGACGCCCGGCGGCACCGAGTGCGTGAACCAGGCCAACTGCCTCGACGTCTACTACGATTCCGCCAAGTGCGAGTGGCGCGCCAGCTCCGACGGCAACCTTTACCTTTGTGAGTATAACTGCAATGGTGCCGGCCCGCTGCCCTACAGTGCGCAACAGCTGGCGGTGTGTCTGTCATTGTGTATTTGTGTAAGGTGAAGTATATCCACGGTTGCTTAACTTGCCCTTTTCCCCTTCCTTGTGCTGCCCCACAGACTGCCCGGTGTGCTTGCGCTACCCGCGCGACAGCACCATGTGCCCCCTCACGTCCTCCATTGAGTACCTGTGCGCGGGTGACGAGGTCAGCACCGTACTGAGCGGCGACACAGGAGAGCCGGTCCCCGGCGGCATTGCCGTACAGTCCAACTGGGGGCCCAGCTCGCGCTACTGCCAGTGGGTGCGCTGGCAGCAGGATGACTTTGAGCCTAAGGAGATCTTTTACAGCATCAAGGACGGCACCGGCGCCTGCGTGCGCCGCGCTGGCAACAGCGTCAACGTCACCATCCAGGGCCTGGACGCAATGTGCACGGGCCCGCGTACGAATCCCTTCAACGGCCCCGCTGGCTGCCAAGGCAATGACAATGTCGACAATGAGGTGAGCACAATTTACAGTGTCTAGGTTGCCGCGCCCACGCTGTACCGGTATGCGGCTGCACCCGTACGCCTCACTTGGTGGACACTGAAACCCCGCGGCCCTTTCCCCTGCACACGCGCAGTGCCTCTGGAGCATCAAGGCGCCGCGGCCCGGAGGACCTGGCTGGGCCGGCGAGGTGTGCACGAAACCCCCGCCGCCCGCTCCTCCTCCCATGCAGCCCAATGCGCCGTCGAAAAAGCGCCCGCCGCCTCGCCCAGCCAAGCCAGGCCAGCGCGCCCCCAATGTACCGCCATCACCATCACCGCCGCCGCAGCAGTACATCCCCTTCCCCTTTTGCGCATGCAAAAAACGCAACATCAAGAACACACCATACCGATTCGACTTCATCTCTAGCACGCCACTGCCCACCTTGTCTGATGGCAAGCCGCGTGTGCGGCACTGCTTCAACATTGATACGGTGGCCTGTGACGCCACCCATTCCTGCTGCAACATGGGTCTCAAGAAGATTGGTAGGTCGGCTGCTTTTGCCATGGGCCACGTGTAGCAGGTCTACTGATGCATGGGGTCTAGCAATGCCAGCAATGCCTACATGCGGTAGTTCACAAAACCTTCATAAATGCATGTTGCATGGCTTAACGTGCCCTGCCTTGCCCCTACTGCAGAGATCTTCGCCAACAACGACTGCCGTTCGTCCGTCAAGCTCGCCCTGCTTGCTGGCCAGAGTATTAGCTGGGCTTTCACCCAGGACACGTACAACGGCAACACGTACACCACCTTCAAATTCCCCAACCTAATGCTGAGCCGTGCGGACGTGGGCAAGGGCATGAGCCTGTGCTTTATTCTTACGGTAAGCTCGCGCAAATTATAAGTCGTAATGCAAAAGGCCGATGCTGAGCAAAGAGAGCCCACGAAACGGCGGTCCTCAGGGAGGACAACCGACATTTTCAGTTATGTCGGTCGTCGCGAGCCGCGTAGTGTCGCTGCAGAGACCGTTGCTCCTATATTAGATTTGCACGATTTATCTCTTGTCGGAGGTCAACGCGCTGAATGAGCCTTTATCGCGCCCTCAACAACACCGCCGGTCACCTTTCCCTGCCTTGGCTGCATAGACGCCTCGTCCATAACATGTATCACATGAATAGCTCGTATCAACATTTTGTTGACGCTGCCGAGCACAACAGCCTCATATCGCTTGAGCATATCCCCAACGCCCCAATTTAACACAGGATACCTGCTCCAAGCTGGAGAATTTCTGCTACGACGGCAAGAATAACTCCTGCCG
This sequence comes from Chlamydomonas reinhardtii, assembly GCF_000002595.2. NCBI lineage: Eukaryota > Viridiplantae > Chlorophyta > Chlorophyceae > Chlamydomonadales > Chlamydomonadaceae > Chlamydomonas > Chlamydomonas reinhardtii. Next base: position 6,678,979 of record NC_057009.1, on the reverse strand, counting down.
AGTCACTTTCTTCAGCGTGGACGAAAGCTGCTGGTGAGTCTCTTGTCACGTGGGGTTGAAAAGACATAGAGACACACTTTCATGGAATGTGTTTTCAACATGCAGTGCCACGAGGGCGTTGCCGTAATCTATTGTTCGTGTTTGCACCTCGCCAGCTCTGCTGAAGTGCATGCCTCCTCCCGTTGCTTTACTCACCTTTCCGCAGCCCCACCGGACCAGCCAGCTTGGAGGCGAGCACACCCGAGTTTGAGACGGCAGCACCCCCTCCTGATGCGGTCACTGTGGATCCAACAGGAGGCCATCGTTAAGGAAACCCAAAAGTCAGGACCTGTGTTTTGGGGGCAATCCTTTGATGGCTGCTTCCAGCAGTGATGGATGCTCGCTTTAAGGTTTTTGTGGTCGTAGAACCGTTTGTGATGTGTGCATGCGCATGTGTTTTTGCTTGTGGTGCGCATCGAGATTGGTCTGTGAATGTGTCACGGTACGCAGGGTGCTGTATGCACAGCTTGGGAATGAATGTGTTGCGCGTGGCCGCCAATGCTCCGAGAGCGTGCGATTGCGTAGTGAGGATTGCCCATAGATTGAATAATCATGGTGTGCATTGGGCAAGGAATACGGCATTAATACGTTCGTACTTTTCCGCGTATAATTAACCATCAGTGTGTGAAACCATCAATGCGTGCGTGCGTGTTGTAGTGCGCACCGGATGGGTGCAGTTCAAGGTGCAGTTTGTAGTGAGTGGGCAAACTGCCAGAGATTGTACCGGCGCACCTTGCATGGATGCTGGTGGCAGGGTGGATGCCTTGATTGAAAGGATGGCTTGATTTGGAAGGGAGCTTTGTCACCATAATCCTGGAGCCAGCTCGAGTTCATGCCTACAGAATTGAACACTTGCTGACTAGTGCACATATTGCATCAATTCCACAGTCGACCCTGGAGACCACGCGCCCTGTTCATGCTAGTGTGTGTTGAAGATGGTTGAGAAGTTCTACTGTGTAGGTCTGAAAGAGTGATGGCGGCGTGCTTGCCTGTTTGGCCATCCCAGTGCATGTCATGGAAGTACCCACGCCAGTTGGGAATGTGAGTTAAAATATTGCGCACAGAGTTGCGCAACAACTCCAACGTGTAACCAGTACATTCTGACCTGTCCATCTTCTGCTGGGTGCTTCGTACACCCATAGCAGGTGTGCAAGGACTCCTCCACGTGCGGGCACCCTGGCGAACGCGGAACGCGGACAGGCACAACCAGGCACAACCCGCCTGGGCACAACAGCACCACCGTGGGGGGTGTCATCGTAGCCAGCCAGTCTTTTGTGCTTGACAGGGCCGACGTAGACGAGCTACAGCAATTACTCAAGTGCTCCAAGCATCTGCGGCCACGTTTACAAGGAAATGCTACGCCCGGTGTACCGCCCTGGCGGCGCCAGCACCGGCCGCTGTTGGCTGACAGCCTGACATGCAGCCAGAAGGCGTCCCTGCTTCAAGCGGACACAGCATGGCATCGCACAGCTTCATCGCGTAGCTGCAGGTAGGGAGGCAAGATGGGGGCACGAGGGCGTGGAGGGTATCTGGACCAAACACAAGATACATCGGGAACCCCCTCGTTCCCTCGGAGCTGTTGGCTGGCGACCACCAAGAGCAAGCGCGGCTAGCTAGGTAGGGGCGGCTAGGTGTGTGCACCGCGCCAGCTGGCTCAGGTGTGTTCTGGTGCACGGCACGCAGAGCACGAACCAGCGTCGCAGCGACCACCAGCCCCACACCAATCGCCCCAACCGCGAGCCAGCATCACGTGTACATTCGTGCGCCGCCGGGTGTGGAGACGGGCGTGGTGCCGGTCATCACGTTTATGTCCATGATGCAATCGTGATGCGGTGGGTCAGAGGTCAGGCTGACGTCATCGGGCTGTTGCATGGGCCCTTCCAGCGGCCCGCCGCCGCGCACTTGCCAGTGCATGCTGCCCATGTGTCGCCCGCCGGTCCCGGCCACACATCAGACCAGGCTTCGTGTGACCAGGAGTCTCCACAGCCCCACTTCTGTGTCTGACGACGATGACGTGGCTGCTGCTGCCACTGCTGTGGTCCACTTGCGTTGCGGACTTGCGGTGGTGCCGATGCTGCGTCCCATCCGCTCAGAAGCTGCCGCGCCGCTACTGCTGTCCGGGGTGCTACTGCCGTCCGGGGCGCTACTGCCGTCCGGGGCGCTACTGCTGTCCGGGCCTCCGGGGTGTCACACCTCTTGGGTCAGTGCCTCGCGGTGGCGCAGCTGCTGCACGCTGCAGCATGGCGGCCTGACCTCCGCCGCTGGTGATTGGGTCTGCCCCGCTGCTGCAGTGTGTCGCTCAACCACTCTTAGCCCTGTAACAGCTGGGCAGTGACTACTGCAGGCACACAGCAGCAGCGGCAGCAGCAACGAGAGGGGGCCCAGCGGCGCGCTGCGGAGGCGTCGCGACGAGGCGCCAACCGAAGTTTGATGGTGATGAGCGGTCTAAGTGATGTTGATGTATGTTGTTATCTTGCATACATGCGCACATAGTTCGAAGCGAAAGCGAGAGAAGAGGCGCGCACGCGGCGCAACTCTCACGGGTCTAGGGTTTTATGGTTACGTCAGCCACACGTTTTGTTTTGGCTCGGTGCGACGGATAGCTCATTGTGTATGATACTGCAGTATACATGTGTGATAAGTATGCAGGGCGCATTAACAAAGCTGGGTAGAACGTGGGTGTTGCATGATCAACTGGCCTCACTTCGTCATCGTCAGCCCTCGCAACAGCGCAAACACGTTACTCGCATACTGTCGCTTACTTAGACATTCAATGCAACCGTTTTGCGTCGTGCGACCCTCGGTCTTCTTCTTGGAGCATGAAGCGGCGCGAGCCCGAATGACGCGTACCCTTCAAGTGCAGGTTACACATAACTACATATCTGCATCACAAACCATGCACATCAATAGCTGGCAGTCAAGTCAACCCGCGACTAAACTGGCTTTCACATCCTCCTTGCAACCGCAAACGAAGTACTTGGCTGTAGAATGAAGCATCAGCATTCATCCAGCACCCGGCTGACAGTGCCTCGCACCAACATGCTGGCGCTGGGGCAAGTGCTCGCTCGCCTTCTACCCATCGGTAGCAGGGCAGGAGCGCCAGCCCACTCCCGGCTTCACCTGGTTGCGTGCGCCAGTACAGCAGCGGGGTCTGGGGCCTCACAGACTGGGCGCATCGTTGGGGGTAGCACGGTGCCCGGCAGTGGCAGCGGCCACAACAGCCGGCGCTCCCCTACGGCCACCGCGGCTGCCGGCGAGCCCGCGGGCATTGGCTCTACAGGCTCAGAACTCCCGTTCGCGAAAGACCCGGCGGGCCTCGCAAGTACCACGCGCAGGAAGGCTACGCGCTCGCCTCGGGGCACGGCTGCCGCAGGTGGCAGCGAGCTTGCCTCGACGGGAGCTGCTGCGAAGCCAGAGGGCACTGCCAGCCGGCCCGCAGTGGAGGCGCAGGCGCCTGCCCCCCCCGTGGCCAAGTCCACCAAGACGCAGGGCCCAGCGCAAAGTCAGCAGCAGCAGCAGCAGCAGCAGCAGCAGCAGCAACAAGAGCTGCAGGAGGAGATGAAGCTGTTGGAGGCAGCGCTGACGAAGCATCGAGAACTGTACTTCAACCAGACGCCGGAGATCAGGTCGGCGGGCGGGAGGCGGCTGTGCGAGTCGGGCTTAGCTAGGTCGTGCGGTCTGTTCTGGCGTTTTGGGCACATGTGTAGGAGCCTCATGTGATGAATTTGATGGTGCTGCTGCGGCTGCATCAGCTAGGCGTATCTCGCAACGCCTGAGAGCCGGCGCGCTGACTACCACGTGCGCGACTGCTTGCGTCCAACAACGCTGTGCAGTGACGCCGCGTACGATGAGCTAAAGCGGCGCTTCCGGGACCTGGCGGCGCGGCTTCGGGGCGTGGCGGCGGAGGATGTGGCGTTCCCGGTGGTACGTGCCGTGCGAGGTCGTGCAGTGGGCTGCGGCGGGGTGCGATGGGGCGTGCAGTAGCGGCGCGGCAATGGAAGGGGCAGCGCGGGGCGGGACCTGAAGGGGCGCGAGGAGCTGGAGGCCTGGCACGCGGTGTGCGCAGCCAGCTCGGCGAGCGCCCAGGGCGGCTGCCAGGCGCCTGACGGTCCTGCGCTTCAGGCGTTATAAAGGATTACTGGCGGCTCTGCTGACGCTTCTTGCTGCAGGGCGCCCCAGTGGCGGCGGCCTCGGCGCTGCGCAAGGTAAAGCACACGGTGCCCATGACGAGTCTGGCCGCCGTCAACTCCAGGTCGGTTGGCGGGTGGGCAGGCAGGCAGTTGGGCAGCTGGGCAGGTAGGTAGGCGTGTAGGCGGGCAGTAGGCTTAGTCGGGAGTGATGGGAAGCTGGGCACGGTGCTCTGTAAGCGCTTAAGGCATCAACGGTGACGGGTGGGGTGCGGTGGTGCCTCTTGCACCTGCCAGCTGATCGCTGGGCCTTCATCATCTCGATCGATCGACGCTCGCAGGCAGGAGGTGGAGGCGTGGATGGGCCGCACGCTGGCGCGGCTGGCGCAGCTGCGGCAGGGCGCCGCCGGCAGCTGGGGCTGGGTGGTGGAGCCCAAGGTGGATGGGCTGGCCGTGCGGGTGGTGTACCGCCGCGTGGCTAAGGGCGACGGTGGTGGCGGTGCGGCGTATGAGCTGCAGGAGGTGAGTAGCGGCTGGTTGACAGGAGCCTTGACGTGTGACGGTAGCTAGCCCGACCAGCCGGCCCGACCGCTACGCTATGTCCAAACTCCTGAACGCCCCATCGGTCCGCGGCGGCACCCCACAGGCGGCCACGCGCGGCGACGGTGAGGTGGGTGAGGACGTGACGCATAACGCGCTGCACGGCGGTATCCAGGGCCTGCCGCTGCGCTTCACCATGCCGCCTGGCGCGGCGACGTCGGCGCCCACGTCTGCTGCGCCGGAATGGGTGGAGGTGCGCGGCGAGGTGTACGTGCGCATCGCCGACCTACAGCAGGTGCGAGGCAGGAGAATGGGCGGAGCTATGGCGTCGCACGGCATATGCCATGTGCAGCAGGTTGACGCGTGCGTTCGCTGCTGGCGAGCATGCGTGGGCTAGGCGGCACAAACACACGCCCCGCCCTCTCCAGCCGTTCTCCCTAATGCACAATCACATACACTCGCACGTGTTGCCGCGCATGCATGCAGGTGAACAAGGAGGCGGAGGCGGCGGGCGGCTCGGGCTTCGCCAATGCGCGCAACGCCGCCTCGGGCGGTCTGCGCCTGCTGGACCCGGCCGAGTGCCGCCGCCGCCGCCTCAGCTTCGTGGCGTACGCTGCACTGGCGCCGGCAGAGCAGGCAGCGGCAGCGGCGGCGGCCAACAGCCCGGTGGCGGCGCCGCTGCGGGCACGGCACTGGGACACGCTGAAATGGCTGGAGGTGCGCGAGGGGTGTGTGTGTGTGTGTAGATACCAGCCCAAACTAAACCAAACCCAATGCATTAGAGCGAGGAGGAGAGCGTGGCCGATGCTTGACAACGGAGTGGCACGCGACCATAGTCCCGAGTGGGGGCTGGGCTGCAGGGCAGAGTTCATCGTGCAAGGAATGATCAAATCACAAGCACGAGTTGCCGACGTTCAGAGTGAACGTCCTGTTGTACAGTACTGGCCGATCTCCGCTCGAGCGCGATTATGCTCCTGTGCCCCATGCCCCATACCCGCAAACTCGCCATATGCAGGGCGCCGGCTTTGCGGTCAGCATTGACAATGTGGCGGTGGCCGGAGAGCGGGCGGCGGTGGACGCTGCGGAGGCGTGGATGACGCGGCGCGCGTCGCTGGGTGCGTCTGCGGCCGCGCTGATATGCCAAGCATGCAGCTGGCCTGGGACCTCCTGCAAAGGAGCTAGGCAGGCCCTGTTGCACCTGCCTTTCCTCGATTTCCACAAGTTTCGCGGGGTGACTTTAGACGTCAGAGGTGACATGCGTCCTGCCCACGCTTCCCCCGACACAGGCTACGACGCCGACGGCGCGGTGCTGAAGCTGGATGACGCGGTGGCGGCGGCGGCTCTGGGCGTCACGGCGGCGGGCGACCCGCGCTCTGCAGTGGCCTGGAAGTTCCCGGCGGGCGAGGCGGTGACCCGGCTGGAGGGCGTGGAGCTGACTGTGGGCCGGGCGGGGCAGGTGCGGGCGTGAGCGGGCGTGAGCGGGCGGGCGGGGCGCATGGGAGGTGGGGTTCGGCGGGGCAGGTGGCGCCGGCCAGGACATGCCGCACGCGCTGAGGGCGGGGGCTTCGTGCAGCACGCTGCTTGCTTTGCATTGCTTTGTGCTGCTTAAGTTACCTGCCAACCTCCTTCCGCCGCGCCAGATCACTCCTGTGGCGCTGCTGGCCGCGGTAGAGCTGGGCGGCGTGACCATCCGCCGCGCCTCGCTGCACAACGCCGGCCAGGCGCTGGCGCTGGGGCTGCACCTGGGCGACGCGGTGGTGCTGCGGCGCAGCGGCGACGTCATCCCGCAGGTGGTGCGGGCTGATGGAGGGTCTTTGGGGGCCGTCATCCCGCAGGTGGTGCGGGCTGATGGAGGGTCTTTGGGGGCCGTCATCCCGCAGGTGGTGCGGGCTGATGGAGGGGGCTTTGGGGGCCGTCATCCCGCAAGTGGTGCGGGCTGATGGAGGGTCTTTGGGGGCCGTCATCCCGCAGGTGGTGCGGGCTGATGGAGGGGGCTTGTGGGGGCCGTCATCCCGCAGGTGGTGCGGGCTGATGGAGGGGGCTTTGGGGGCCGTCATCCCGCAGGTGGTGCGGGCTGATGGAGGGGGCTTTGGAGGCCGTCATCCCGCAGGTGGTGCGGGCTGATGGAGGGGGCTTTGGGGGCCGTCATCCCGCAGGTGGTGCGGGCTGATGGAGGGGGCTTTGGGGGCCGTCATCCCGCAGGTGGTGCGGGCTGATGGAGGGGGCTTGTGGGGGCCGGTTTGCTCTCCGTTTGAGCTGGGTTGGGTGCGGTTTGCTCTCCCTTTGAGCTGGGTTGTCGTGAGTGCACTCGCTGAGCGCCCCGGGCGTGTGCGTAGGTGATGCGGGTGCTGCCGGAGCTGCGGCCGCCCGGCGCCCAGCCCTGGGCGCTGCCGGCCTGCTGCCCCGCCTGCGGCGGCCCGGTGCGGCTGCAGCCGGCCGCCAGCAAGGACGCGGGCGAGCAGCTGCTGTGCGTGGCGGCCGAGCAGGGCGCCGGCTGCAGCGCGCAGCAGGAGCGCATGGTGGGTCCGGCAGGGGGCTGCAGGATTCGCATGTTGCGGCGTACGGTAATCTGTGGCGCGGGCCTTTGTGGGTGTTTTCTTTCCAGTTGGCAGCTCTGCCGCCGCCGCTGCCGCTGCCGCTGCCGCCGCTGCTCTCATGTCAAGGTTTGCCTCAGCCGCCCAGGCACAGAGCTGTCTGCCGGCCTTTCCCCTGGACCCCTGCACGCAGCTGCTCCACTTCGCCAAGGTGTGCCTCAAGGGCAGCGGCCTGGCGGCGGGCGTGATGCAGGCTCTGACGGCGGCGGGGCTGCTGGAGGGCGGCCTGCCCGACTTCTACACACGCCTGGACCGGGTGAGGCCACCTGGGGTGAGGCCACCTGGGGTGAGGCCACCTGGGGTGAGGCCACCTGGGGTGAGGCCACCTGGGGTGAGGCCACCTGGGGTGAGGCCACCTGGGGTGAGGCCACCGGGGGTGAGGCCACCTGGGGTGAGGCCACCTGGGGTGAGGCCACCTGGGGTGAGGCCACCTGGGGTGAGGCGCTGAACCCAGCAGGACTGGGCGGTAGGGGCAGCGCCAACAAATAAGCATCCAGCCCCACGCCACGAGCAACTAAAGAGCACGACATCCATCGCACTGGGCTTTGCCGTGCCCTTGCGGCGACCACCAGGCCACGCTGTCGGCGCTCCCCGGCTTCGGCGCCGCGCGCGCCGAGGCCATCGCGGCACGTGTGGCTGCGTCCAAGTCCATGCGCAGCGCCGAGCTGCTGCACGGCCTCAACATCAAGAGTGTGGGCGAGACGGCGGCCAAGGCGCTCGGCGTGGCCTACCCGCGCCTGGTGCCGGAGCTGCAGCGCGCCAGCTGGCAGGAGATCAAGGCGGCATCAGGTGGGCTGGGGCGGAGGCTGAGGCGGGAACAGTGGAAGGGGCGGTGAAATTGAAGTGGAAGTGGCGGTGGCGGCCGCTTTGAGCATGGCGTGGAGGGTGGCACTAGGGTTGAGGCGTGTTTTGGGGTTGGGTTGCATGCCGTGACCGCCGCAGCGTTCCATGGCCCAGTGATCGAGCCTAGGCGCTGCAGGATGCAGCCTCTGTAGTTCACGCTTTTACTTGAGTGGTCTATGCTTCCTCCCCCCTGGCGTACGCGTACCAACGCACACTGTGCAGGTCTGGGCCAGGTCGTGTCGCAAAACGTGGAGACGTGGATGCGTCAACCCGCCAACCAGCAGCTGCTGCAGCGCCTAAGCCAGGCGGGCGTGGCGTGTGTGGCGTCCGCGCCAGCACCCACGTCCATGGCCTCGTCCGCAACGGCAACGGCAGCGGCAGCGGCTGCCGCCACAACAGCACCGGAGAAGCCGGCGGCGCGGGGCCGGGCCGGGCCCAGTTCACCGACAAAGGCAGCGGCCGGGGTTGCGGAGGGCGGCGCTGGAATGGACAGTGGAGGCAGCACAGCGGGGGGTCTCAAGGGCGTGGCAGGCATGCGAATCTGCGTCACCGGCACGCTCGAGGTACGAGCAGAGCGGCTGGGAGTGGATGCGGGATGTTAGCTAGCTTGGTGAACCTCGCTACGCGCGTCAGTCAAGGTTCATGTTGGTGTCACAAAGGCAACACCGGTTCTCGGCAATTGCATTTCCACCTGCCATTCCCTGCCATGTGACCACAGGGCCCAGACGGAGCCGGGCTCAAACGGTCTGCGCTGCAGGTGAGCAGTGGGCCCTCATGTCGCTTTGTGGTTATGCTTGGTCCGTCGCTTCGTTGCAAGGGCAGTCAGACCCTTGGGCAGCAGGGGCGCTTGGGCGAGGCGAGGTGGCTTTGGGGCGTGTCAGGGGGGCTTCTTATCCGTTCACTTACTCGTCCGTTCGGTCTTTGCATGTGCGCTGCCAGGCGATGCTGGAGGCCTCCGGAGCAGAGTTTCACAAGGACGTCAAGAGTGACACGCAGGTGCGCCGCCGCAGCCCCTTTGCTGTCGTCTTGACGCTACTGTCGCCTTGTTTTATCATCTTACGGTGTATGTCAACATTGTTTGCTCGCGTTCCCACATGTGCGCACAGGTTCTGGTAGTGGGAGCAGACGCGGGCAGCAAGCGCGACCGGGCCGCTAAGAAGGGCGTGCGCGTCATGGAGGAACGCGATTTCTGGCAGCAGCACTGCGACAAGTAGCTGGCGGCTGGAGCATGACGAATGGGATTGAACGTAAATTATTACTACCGTATGACGTTTGGTGGGTGCAATGACGGAAGGAAGGGGCGGCGTTGGAGGTCTGTAGCGCTGTGTACGTATGGCGTCATTTACATCCGTGTGGAATCACGTGATGGAATAAGCGTCCTCGCGCGTCCAGGAACATGAGGCGAGCCATAGCGCTGCGGAGCTGGGGTGTCGTCTTGCCGCGGTTGTGGTTGGCTTAGAATGCCGTCGTAGGGCGTTACCGGGTATTGCCAGCTTTCTTGCCCTGGGTGTCCCCGCCCTCCACCATGCGCTTCTGTCGGGTGACCTTCCAGGCCATGCTAATGTAGACACGCCCCTCTATTGTCCAAGGCTCCCAGCAAGGGCTGGTACAGACTGTTTGTAAACAACGAATGGGTCGTGAGACTCAGTGTGGATTGGCTGCAGGCTTGCGACATCCGTGTCAATCATGAACATACAGCGCACGTACAGTACAAGTGAGCGCCTTCAGGAACGCCTTTACAGCCTTGACTTTCAGGGTCACCAGCGGCTTGTCAATAGTGATCAGCGTCATGGTGTAGGTGTCTAGAGTGGTGTATTTGTGTCTAGAGTGATGGAGACAGCTATGACAATGCATGGGACCCATGGGACCCATGGGACCCATCGTTAGCGCAGCTTGGCAGTTGGCACAGGCGGATCGCACACACTGGCATCAAGCACGAGCAGCCACTGGGTACACACACTCCTGGTAGATGATTGCCTGGGGCCGCTGCGCCTGCTGCTCAGCCACCGTCAGCACCCGCCGCGTGCCACCAGCCCCACCCCCACCACCGCCGCCACTCCCACCTCCGGCGCCACCTGCTTTCCCGCTACCCCCTCCAGCGCCTCTAGCATCTGCGGCAGTCGTCAACAAGAAAGACTCGCCCGCACCGGCGCCGCCGCTTCCGCCGTGATGGTGGCCCTGCTCGCTGGCGCCGCCGAAAAGGATGAGGCGCCGCCGGGCGCCGCTGTTGCGCGAGGCCGCGGACGGCGGCCCTAGGGCGGCGGCCTTTGCCGTGTGGCTGGACCACTTGGCGGCGCCCAGGTCACGTGCGTCCATGCGCGCCGCCGCTGCGGGGCGGGTACCAGGTGTCATAATAAGTGACATACGGTAACGAGCGTTGCGTTGTCGGTAGGTAGGCAGGGAAACGCGGGGCGGCGGCGCTGGCTGGGTCTGTGAGAGTGGATACGATAGATACCCCGAGCATGGCAAGCAGACGCATCCACATACGGTTAGTCACAGCTGTTCCATCCCCCCCTGGTTCCATCAAGCACCAGACACCACGCACCTCGCAGCCGGTAGTGGTCCATGCCGCCAGGGCCCGGTGCCCGCCGCTTCTTGGCCCCAACCCCGCCGCCACCGTTGCCGCTGCCCTCCGCGCCAGTGGCCGCCGGGCCGCAGGACGTGTCGTCCTGGTGCCAGGCCGATGCTTCGTCATGCAGCTTACGCACCTCACGCACCGCCGCTGTTGTGGCCCCATTGGAGGCGGCAGCGCTTGCGCTGGAGGCGGCCTCAGCAGCTAGGATGGCATCCAGGGAGGACTGCGCCGCCTGTAGTGTGCATATGGGTGGTGAGATATGCAAGGCCAGCCATGTATATGCTTACGTCCCTCTTAAGCTGCGACCGGCTGTCCTACGTACACTGGAACTTACATCTAGCAAGGCAAAGCCATAGCTAGAAAGCCTTAAAACTCGCTCACCTGTCGCGTCCGGAGATGCGCCTGGCCTGACAGGATGCGGTTGCTCGCCACTATGGAGTCCCGTGACAGGATTTTGCCCAGCACCGCCGCCACTCCGCCGCCCCCATGCCTCTGGTGCCCCCGCTCACTGCTGATGCTGCTCATGCCAGTGGCCCGGCTAGTAGCAGCTGAGGCAGCGGAAGCAGCAGCCCTGCCGCTGGCAGCGCTGCCGCTCCGGCTGCCGCGGGCGTCAGCTGCTGGAGAGCCAGCCGCATCCCGCAGCTGCATCAGGCTGGAGAGGAAGGTGGGGGCACCACCGGAGTATTGCTCCCTCTCCTCTTCCTCTTCTTCCTCCTCTACCTCCTCATCAACATCCTGGATGCCGTCGTCGCCTGCCTTTGCGCCTCCGCCCTGCGCCCCATCGCCCATGGGGAGAGGCACCTGCTGCTGGCCCCAACCGCCCCGCGGCGGCGTGGGCGGTGCAATCGATGACGGCCGCTGGCCCCTGATTGCCGCGCTCGCTGCTGCAGCGATCGCCGCCTCTTTGGCAGCGGCTGCGGCAGCCGCCTCCCGTGCCGCCTCCTCCTCCTTCTCCTCCTGCTCCTGCGCCACGATGGCTGCGGCCTCGGCTATTGACATCACGGCAGGCGCCGCCGTGCCCCTCCCCGCAGCCCACGACCCCGGTCCGCCACTTGCAGTAGCACCGGCGGCGGCGGCGCTCGACCGCCGGCGGGATGCGGCGCTGCTGCGGCGCCGCGGCAGTGGCAGGACACCGCCACTAGCCCCCGTGCCGCCAGTGCTGAGGGTTGCTGCGGATGCCGCGTACGGGCTGAAGGTGCTGCGGCGGCGGGATGGCGGCAGCTCGGCCTCGCGCAGGTACGCCTGCACGGCGGTGAGAGGCTTGCCGCTTGGAGTGGTCCCGGCAGAGAGGTTGAAGCCGGCGTCAGCATCGGCGGTGGCCATGATGCCGGCGTGTCCACGGTGGAAAGCGCTGCTGCGACGTGCGGCACGGCCGCCGCCGGCTGAGTTTCCAGCGCCGCCCTCTGATGCCACAGCTGCAAGCGGCGAAGCCGGGTACGAGAAGGGGGCGCCGGGGCCCTGGGGCGAAAAAAGCTCGTCGCTAGCCTTCGCTGGCCGTGCGGAGGACACGCGGCGTGTTGCTGTCACCGCCACCGCCGGTGCTTCCTCTGGCAGGGAAGTCGTCGTCATCGGGGCTGCGGGCGGGCGCTGGGGGCGCCTTGGCATGGCAGTGGTGCCAATCCATGCGGGTCGGGCACCGGCTGGCGGTTGCGGTAGCTTTTGAGACTGCGGCGGCGTTGGTGGTGCTGGAGGAGGAGTCGGGGGAGCGCTGCTCACAGCGGTGTTGTAGGCGGCGGACGAAGTGCCGCTGCTGCCGAGGCGCTGGCCGCCGGCCATGAGGTCGTGCCGTATGCTGTCATACGTGCTCATACCGTGGCGGTACTCGGCAGCTGTGCGCGGGGTGCGCGGCGCCGCGGCCGGCGCCGCAGGCCTCGCCACTGGCGACACAGGTGAATTCCTACCTGTCCCGCCGGTTGCAGCAGCGGCGGCGGTGCTGTGAGAAGCTCGCGGCTGCTGCTTCGCGCGCGCCAGGCTGCTGCGGCGCCTGGCGGCGTTGTCTGCCAGTACCCCACTGATGAGGGAGCTCACGTGTTGGCTGCCGCCGCGCGGGGTCTTTGTGGCAGAGCTCTGGGAAGAGGGCGCCCATGCAGTCATAGGGGCCGCCGAGGCGGCCGAAGGGGGCCGCCTGACGGGCCGCGGCGGCGAGGCCGGCGTCGTGCGCGCGGCGGTAAGGCCGCCCCTGACGCCGCCAGTGTTGACGGGTGTTGCAGCGTAACAACCGCTGCTGCCGTTGCTTCCATGGCTCGCCCTACTGGCGCCGCTGGCACTGCCGTGCGTGGCGCACACGCTGCGGCCGTCATCAAGCAGCATGCCTGAGCCCGACATGACGCCGGTCCTTGAGTCCGAACCCGAGCCCACGCGGCTGCGGGCGCCCGTCCCCGCAGCGGATACTGCCGCCGGTGACGCGGCGGACAGGGGGCGATATGAGGTCAAGTCGTGGCGCAGGAGGGTGGTGTGGCCGGTGGGCAGGGGGCTGGAGGACCGTACGCCGAGGCTTCCGCTGTCTGCGCTCGTGGCTGCGGCGACGGAAGACATGCTGCCTGGCGCTGCCCGCGAGCGGAAGCTGGGCGCTGAAGTTGAGAGGGCAGATGACGGCGAGGCGGCGGCTCCATTCAACAGCTGATAGCGCAATGCACTCTGCACGCCCAGCTGCACCATAGCAGCGTGCGATTTGCCGCTGGAGGACATGACGGTGGCCTCAAGTCTAGGATGCCTCCCCCGGATGTCCAGGCCAAGCGACACTGCGCGGCGCTACCGAGCGCCGGAAGGAAGCTAGGATATCTAGGGTGTATAGGTCAACAGGGCTGCGCACACCGTGGCAGTAATCGACCAGACGCTTAGAGGCATCGCGCACTGTGTTGACGTGAAGGTGCGGCGGTATGGAGTTAAGAGGACAAGTGAGTCGTTTACAAGAACAAGTCTTTTAGGCGGCGGATGTGCTTCGTCCTGAGTCTAGCGTCTGCACATTACCAGCGACGGTTCAGTTCCCCAAATCGGTTATTTTGTGCTGCGTGCGGTTTTTTACCCCTCCTCGACGCGGCCCCCCGCGGTGACCACCCATGCATAAGGCCACCTTTCGAGAGCTGAAGTCGTTGTTTGCCATGTGCCTTATGCCCTGCATAAAGGAGCGCCGCGGGGCAGCAGACTTGATCGCCATCGCCATTCTTGGCATGAGCCCCGGTGCAAGTGACACGGAGTCAGCTCGCAAGTATTTTCGCAACGTTAACTTTGTACCTATTGTAACACAATCATTGTGAGCTGTCAAAGTAGAGAGGCGCCCTGCTCAAATGCTCCCTATACTCGACCGTTGAAAGAACACAACCAGGATGGCTGCACAGCACAAAGACTCGAAGGCGAAGGCGCTTGCAACAGCTTCAACTCTACAAAGAGTGCGTTTGGGTGGGGAGGTGTCACATGCGAACCTGTACTGGCGTCGTTGGAGGTGAATCCTTCAAGACCTGCTGTAAACCTCATGTTGAAACAAGGGCTACCATAAGATGCTTCCTTCACTTTCGGGCCCTTCTTTGGGCATTCCCGACTGAAATCCTCGTCCTCCGAAGCCCTGGCTCCTTTGTACAACATCACTTCTCTTGTAATGTTGAGACATTGTGCACACCCGGACTCTCCTTCCACTCGGTGCCTCGGTGCCCTGCAGGTTGTGTGTCCGAGCACAGAGCGGGACCCCCTTGCTTTTTTGAGCTCCGGGTACCGAAAAGTCGATGAGCAGAAGCGATACACGAACCGCTTGACGAACCTTCCTGATAAGGGTAAGCTCGTCGTGGGCACTTGCAACCCGCCCTGCGTGCCCCGCGCACTTGTGGCAAGCAGGGAGACGACCATTCGGAGGCGGCACCTACTTACTTTTCGTTCTTGCAGGCGTGGGCGTGGTATCCCGTGAAGGCTCCTTCTCCGAACCACTCCCTGGGCCCAGCAAAGGCCCACCCCGAACTAATGGGCGGGCGGTGCTGGACCAGATGTTCGGCCACCTCAGGCCCCACCACAACATTGCAGAGCCGGCACTGCTTCAAATGTGGGTCCAGGGGTTAGTACAGCAGTTATAAGAGAGGAGTGCTGGACTTGCCGCTTGCTTGTTATGAACTTGAAGATGGTGGGTGTTCTGATTTGAGGCTAAGAGTACGTTATACCGTACTGACGGCCGTGACATTCCCTCCAATGCACTCCGCAGGGAGCAGCATGAGTTGGAGAATGGACTGGTGAGTAGCCAGTGGCTGATAGGATTCTGTGGCAATTCCTGTACGGGAAACGAAGGCTGCATGGTAACCTTTGCCTCATGCTACAACTCACCTGTGCTCACACTGCAGGGCGATCAAGCCGCCCGCGCCGCGTTCTACCGACCCTCTATCACGGCAGCACTCATGGCCATCCCACCTGACAACCGCCTGCTGACCGCCGACGCCGGGGCTTCAGGCCCCGGTGGCGCCTCGGCTTCTACTTCGGCCTCGATGTCAGGGGCGCTGCACCGCGTTGCCAACAGCCCCATGCGGCGAGGTGCGGGGATGCCCGGGGGGTTTGCAGAAAGCCAGGGCTTTTTGCCGTTTGCCGGGATACCACCCCTGCGCGACTCAGCGCACATGTTGCATGGTCTTGCCAGCGCTCACGGCTACCTTCATCCGCGCGTGGTAAACTTAACAGGTCATGGCGACGACAGCAACCAGTCACAGGACGGTGACACCGGCAGTGAACCGGAGCTGC
The DNA here is from genome assembly GCF_000002595.2 of Chlamydomonas reinhardtii. NCBI lineage: Eukaryota > Viridiplantae > Chlorophyta > Chlorophyceae > Chlamydomonadales > Chlamydomonadaceae > Chlamydomonas > Chlamydomonas reinhardtii. Next base: position 6,663,548 of record NC_057009.1, on the reverse strand, counting down.
CTGCACCCGAGGATGAACGGCCCTCGACGGCCTCGTCGCAGCGGGCAGGCAGCGGTAGCTACGGCGTAACATCGGGGGGCGGCGTGACAGGCAGCGGTGGCAGCATCACTGCTGCTGGCCGCTTCAACAGCCCGCGGGCCGTGCGGCCGCCTATGGGCGTTGCGGCAGGGATAGCAGGCGCGCCGACGAGCCCAGGGTCGTTGTCACGGGGACCAGAGGCGTGCAACAGCCCGGTGCGGACAAGCGTGAACGGAATAGCGCCGATACCACCAGCGGGTGGTGCCGGCCCAGCGGGCAGTGCGCGCCGTACTGGTGGTGGTGCGCTGCCGACAGTGTCACGATCTTACCCCGATGGCACAGTCGCCGCTGGCAGTCTAAGCATGGGCGGGCAGCTTGGGTGCGCTGGCGTGGCGCAGCCACCCCTGGGCGCGGTCCTTGAAACACCGCGCCTGCCAGCTGCAGCAACGCAGGTCGGTGCAAAGCGCGGCAACCGCCGCGCCAGCGTCAGCGGGGCCGAGGTGGCGGCAGCTGCTGCGGCTGCGGCTGCCGGCCTTCCAGCTATCGGTAGCGGCGGCGCCAGCCCCTCGCCCGGCGGGCGCGCGCGGCGCTCGAGCTTGGTTGGTGGTGGCGCCGGCTACGGCACAAGCGCGAGTGTTGCCATGAATGGGCTGCCGGCACATCCTATGGGGCCGCCCGTTGCAGGCTCGCAGCGGTTCTCCATGCCTGGCAACTCGGTTGCGCTCAGCGGTGGTAGTTTCAGTGGCGGTGGGAATGGCATGCCGCTGCTTTCGCAGCGCGGCGGCGGCGCTGGCCCAAGCGGCGGTGGCGCTGGCGCAGACGGCGCCGGGACGGCGGTGGCATCGCGGCTGGGCGTGCGGAGCAGCCTGCCGTCAGAGCTCACCTTGCATGGCAGCCCACATAGCATGACTAATGCAGGAGGGCAGGGGCCGCAGCGCAGCGGCCATTCGGTCTCCGTTGCTGGTGCCATGCCTGGAGCCAACCCCATGCCGCGTGTGCGCCTTAGCTACAGCGGCGTTGGCTCCAGTGCCGGCGCAGCGCATGGCGGCGGAACGGAGGGCGGCGGCGAGGCTGGCATTTGGCCGAGCGCAGCGTCAAGTGGGCTGCTTGCGCAGCTGCATGGGGCGTTGCACCCGGAGGGCAGTGGACCAGTACCACCGGCAGTGAATACGGCTGTGCCGCTCAGCGGTCTGGACGGTCTCTCGGCGACAGGGCTGGGCGACGCTATCTCGCAGCTGCGCAACATCCGCATCAGCGCTGCGGGAGCGCCACAACCTGCCGTCAAAGAGAAGCCCAAGAAAGTGGAGCCAGGTGCGTGCATGCGTTGTTGCGTCGATGCTGTGTCACGACGTGCCCACTTCCCCTCCAAAGAGCTACGGTAGCAAGCTGACGCACATGGCCACTTCTTGGCTCGCAGGCCTGGCGGGTGTGACGCCTCTAAGCCTGCTGCCGGTGCCGCTGCCGCCTATTGAGAACTGGCAAAGCGGCGGCAAGTCAGTGGCGGATCTGGACCCCTGCAAGGACATCCGTCTGGTGGACGCGCCCCGTTGCATCCTACCGCGCCCCACCGAAGAGCAGGACCTGCAGGTAGAAGGGTGGGGCCAACAACGGGCTCTGGGAAACATGGATGCTTTTCCACGGCGCACCGCATACCCGCCCTAGCGCTGCGCCGTGGCGCGCCTGCCTCTGCAGCAAGCGCTGCTGCACACACTGACGCCCCATCCTCGGCGCTTCCTGCCCGGCCCCCAGTCCAAGATGGCTGCGCACAAGAATGCCATGCGCGAGCTGGTGAAGGCGGAGGGCGCTCCCATGAGCGAGGGCGAGATGGAGGCTGTGAAGCTGCTGGGGCGGCTGGAGCGCAGCGGCGCGCGTATGCGCAACTACGGAGACGTGGATGGCAGCGAGCAGGAGGCGGCGGGCGCGGCCGGGACTGCTGGAACAGGAACGCACAGGACGGTGGTCGGCGCGGCATAAGGCATCGTATTGGGGTAGGGTGCGTTACGCGGAGGCGATATGTGGGAAATCCGCTGGTGCGTCGCATGAAGTGGCGGTGTGCCAAGCCCATTGCAAGATCATGGGCTTTCATCCAGCGCCTGTTGAAGGCTGTTAGCGTTAGGTTTGGGCGTGGCAGAATATGCATGGGCTGCATGGGAACGGGTGAGCGTCGATTTCGTTTGTCGTATCGTTTCTTTACAACTGTACCCTTGTGCGCGGGGGTATCAATACTTTCTTACTTTGCACCTGTCGGCTGTATGAGCGAAAGCCTGCAAAGGCTTTGTGGGTGCAGTGTGCTCTCGTAAGATGGGAGGGTAAGTGTGCTCTCGTAAGATGGACAGGGCGGCTAGCATAGCAGGCTAGTACCAATAAAATGACTGTCACAGTCGAATCCTTCTGCCGAGAGGCGTAGGACCTGCAGGCTGGCGTACACAAGCGTTATGCTATGAATAAGCATCTGAAGTATAGGGGATCTGTGTATAGCAAGTGTCGTGGGCGGTGCAGGCACACAGACAAACAGTTTCGTGCGCGGGAGAAAGTTGAGACGCAGGGTGCTGGCACGTGGGAGGTTTGGACACGAATTCGCGCGTCTCACATTTCCTTGGCTGTCCACAGACTACATGTTCTAGCCTGCAATGTAACAGAGGTCTGTCTGCGGGCAAGTGCACTTGTCGGCCTTGAGTGGAGTCCAGACCATCGAACCATGGGCAATCCAGCCCAGCACGCAAGGCGCACGACAAGCAGGCGCACATTTTTGACATATCGCTATCTGAACTTATTACTATCGTGACATGTTAAATATGCCTGCCGACAACCCCTGCCCGAGCGCCGGGCTAGCGCACCGGAAATGACAGCTTGTGACAACGCAACTTGTGTGCTCTTAAAATGTATGTTAATGGCTCCATGTTAACAGGCCAATACAACCAATCAGCTAGGGGGCCAGCCCGAGCCTGCAAATTGTGAGGCCCAGCTCGCGGACTTCGCACACCGGCTGGAGGCCACAACGATGAGCCTAAGCACCTCAGGTTTGACTATAAGAGTGCTAGAGCGATGAGTGCCAGCACACAGCCTGCACTCACAGCGGAATGCAATAGGACTGAAATCGTCTGCACTGTGGACTCGACGGCAAGGCGTTTGGCGACCGCTACGGGAACAACTTTACATATTCGGGTGGCAGAGTAGCGCGGGCCTGAGAGGGCCTGTCCCGCCCTGACCGTGGTCCCTCCACGCACCGCCCCTTGCTCATACCACTGCAGACTACATTACTGTGCTGCTGAAGGACGGCCTTGGCGGCCGACGCCAGGCACGTGTCAACTTGCCTGTCAGCAGTTTTTCTGTCTTGCAAGACGAGATTCGGCGCGCGTTCCAGCCTGAGCTGGACCAGCAGGTGCGATGGGCTGCAGCGGCCCCGCGGCTTCCTTCAGGCCACGGAGTAATATGTTGTGGCTGGATGTCTTGGGCGCCTGGGCCAGGGTCTAAGGATAGCAGTGCAATCCATCCAGATTGTGAAAGGCAGCACGCCCCACTGTGTTGGTTTGCAGGAGTTTTACCTTGTCACCAACAACAAGGTGGTCAACTCAGATGCCGTGCTGAGACGGCTGCGGCCGGGTGGGCAGGTGGGCGTGTGCCTGGGCGCCGCACCGCCACGACCGTCATTATCTGCTGCCCCGCCGGCGAGCAGCTTGCCCAGCGGCGCTGGCACTGCCGCCGGGGCTGGCAGTGCGGTGCGCAGCCGGCCTCCAGCTGGGCCCAGCAGACCCGCCACGAGCACGGCAGCGGGCCCGGCCGCGCCGCATGGCACCAGCGAGCGGAAGACGGAGGCGAGCTCGCCCACCGGCAGTCTGGACTACAGGCCGCCGGCAAAGGTGCGCTTCAGGCAGTGGTTGACGCCAGGGCATGCACATGCCACAAACGCATGGGTTGGCAAGGTGGTAACGACGGGTAACGTCCTAATGACCGGCCTGTCGGACAGCAAACAGGTTTGAGACTGTACTTTGGTTGCAACTGGGCCTGCGCAGGGGTTGCGCACAGGTTGGCTTGCGGGAAATGGCAAGGGAAGATGTCAGTAACACAAGAATGATTGTCATGCTGGTTTCATATGATAAGTAGCCGCACCCAAACCTCTTCTGCAGGAGCGCATCAGCTTTATCCCACACCCTAAGACGCTGACCATGGCGGGCGACTACGAATACTTTTCCGCACGGGGGCATCACCCCTTCGCGTTCGCGCTGGCGGAGCTGGTGGACAACGCCCTGAGGGCCACCAAGGGGCAGGCCCAACAGCACCAGAAGCAGCAGGATGCTGACGCGGCGGCTGCCGGCGGCTGCGCCGCTGGTGACGAGCCCGCAGCGGCAACGGGAGTGGCGGCTGAGGAGTCCCGTGGGCAGGCGGCAGCTGCGCCGCGCTCTCGTGACATCACCATCAGCCTCGTCGTCAACGAGCGGAGCAGCGCGGGCCTCATTCGCGTACAGGTGCGTGCCAGGCGCTTTTAGGAACTCCTTGCCGTACGCGCATCACCCTATCATTCCCTTTCTGCAAACCTGCATCCCGGCCCCTGCCACTTGCGTCTCCGCTTGCTCGCTCCAGGACAACGGCCGCGGCATGTCGCCCAAGGAGCTGAGCGACTGGGCCGTCATGAACCTGTCCATGGAGGACCGGGGGCTGCTGCCCAGCGGTGCACAGCATGGCGTAACAACGGCAGGTAAAGGACCAGAATGGCAATGGTCGAGGGGAAGCGGAGACGCTTGCGCTTCTCCTTGGTTTTCCAAACCGTGTTTGCAAGGGGTTCAACTCGAGCCCCCATGCCCCGTCCGTTCCGCCAGGCGGCAGCCGCTACCTCAGCGGTGACCTGTCCTTCTTCGGCGTGGGCTCTAAGAACGCGGCGTTCTTTATGGGCCGCTCCGTTAAGCTGGCAACGCGCACCGCCGGAAGCGAGGCGGTTCACGAACTGCTCATTGCGGGTGCAGAGCTGGAGCGCAGGTGCGGTTACAAGGTGCTCAGTGCTTGATGGTATGACAAAGTAAGCTGGGCCTGATGTGCGTTGTGGCTGGCCCCGTGTTAAGTCGCTGTATCTCCCGCAGCCTTAATCGTGACCTTGACTACCACACTCTTTTAGGCCGCACTCCGTCTGCGCGCCTGCAGGTACAAGGCCGGCGAGGCTGTGTATGAGGAGGACATGGTGCACCGCCAGCCCGGGGACGAATCCACGCTGTCCCAGCAGGTGAGCCTCATGAAATCGCGTCACAACAATTGCGTTGGCACCACGTGAGGGCACGGCTGCGGTGCTTATATGCGATCATCGATGGGCATGCCTTTACCTTACTGCATACACGCAGGAGGCGGCCTTCGGCGTGACACGCTCGTGGATTGCAGAGGAGGTGCCGCCCGCCGCCTCTGCAGACGGCGCGGCTGGCGCCGCCTCCCCATCCTCCTCCGCCCCCGGCCCCTCCTCCGGCTTCCCCTCCTTTACGCGCGTCACCATCACCGACCTCCGGCCCGACGTGCTGGCGCTCATGGCGAATGCCGACAGCGGCGCCGCCGTGTGCCGCGACCTTGCTCACCTCTACCACTATTACCTGCACGGGCCCGCCGGCAACGTGGACGCCGCGCGTGCCGCACCCGGAAAGGACGGCGGCCTAGCTGGCAAGGACGCGGCTGCAGCAGGAGCAGCCGGGGCATCGGGCGGGGGTGTGGGCGGTGGATCGGCTGGTTCTGGCGGACAGCGGGAGCTGCCAGGCGGTGAGGCAATGCCGCACATAGTGGTGGAGTATATGGTGGGCGGGCGGTGCGTGTGGCGGCGGCCGCTGGTGGAGGTGGACGACGACCTGGAGACTCGCTACGTGCGGGCGGCGCAGGCGCGGCTGGAGTTCAGCTTGGATGTGCCGGGCAAGGGTGGGTGCGGGTGCGGGTGCGGGTGCGGGTGCGGGTGCGGGTGCGGGTGCGGGTGCGGGTGCGGGGCGGGGTGCGGGTGCGGGTAGGCGCGGCAGACTGGAATGCGGTGATGCCCTTCATGACCAGGATTCTCCATTGCCCTGCCGCTGTCCCTGATGCAGGCGCTGTGGAGGGAGTGCTGTGGTACTTCCCTTTTGTGAACGGCGCCGAAACCGTGCCTACGGAGCAGGGGGCCGCGGCGTACGGCAGCGGCTGTCCGGGCGGCAGTGGTGGGGGCGCTGGTGGCGGCAAGCCTGGCGGAGGTGCTCCCGGGCCCGGCGTGCTAACCCTGGCGCACGAGTTGCCGACACAAATGACGCTGCACGGGGCAGCGGCACTTGCAACCCAGGTGCGGAGCCTGTACGCCGCTTACTTCTGATGTCCGCTGTCATGTTGCCTCGGTATACTGGTGATCGCCATCATTCGTGCTCTTGAACCGCCCTTTTTCCGCCCGACCTGTAGATGGTCCGAGCGGGTCGTGGCGGTCTGGGCCTTGGCCTGGGCACTCAGGCAGGCCAGCTGCCGGAGCAAATGCAGCGGGCGCTGCTGGACCTGCTTGACTGCGAGGACGGGGCAGGTAGGTGGGAGCACAAGGGGATTGCGGGCGGCATGAGGTAAATGATGGAATGGCAACATTCGGAAACCGAGTGCAACCCACGGTCGCATGTCCTCTGGCCCCCGGAACCAATTTCAGACGCTGGTGGCGACGGTGAGGCCCGCAGCACTGCCCCTCTGTTCGAGACATTCTGGCAAGGCCGCCTCATCCCCGGCAGCGGTCTAGACTCGGTGCCCTTCATCGAGGCGGTGCGGGCCAAGCTGCGCGGCAGCGCCAGCGGCAAGGACTACGTGCCGGACGAGGTGTTCAGGCGGATAAGGTGGGTGGGGATGGGTAACTGCGAAGATCACGCATGTGCAGTACGGTCCTGCCTCCTGCCCAGCTGCCCCATCCCACCTGAGTGGTGCACCGACAACCCACACAGGGGTGCGCTCTTTTTCGGACCCGCCTGGCGCGTCACGCGCAACAAGCTGACGTTCCGGGACCCGCTGCAGCAGCTGCTGGCAGCTGCGACGCCGGGCGACCGCGGCTTGGACCGGCGGCTGCGGGAGTGGCTGCGCGACTGCCACACACGGCTGGACCGCATCATCCGGTTTGAGGGGCCTGCGGACGTAGAGCTCAAGGTGAGCCCTGTAGCGGGTTCGGGGCTGTCCCTCAGGCTCTCACTCCGGCAAGACGCTGCTGCACTTCCTCACCAGAGCTGTCCGCGCGCTGTCCACAAGGGCTGTTGCTTAGCTCAAATGGCCATGTGCGTCTGCCCTGCTCAGGCCCTGGTGCGTAAGGAACTGGGAGAAGCCATGACGGGCTTCAAGTGCGCCAACGACGGCAGCCGCATCATTGTGGCAGGCGACGTGGTGCGACTGGCCACCAAGCCCGCGGCGCTGGGCCGCGTCAAGTACTTTGCTGTGCCGCAGGTGCGGGGCCGTAGGGCTGCTGCGGGGCTGGGGCATACCGGGCGTGGGGGCTCATAGAGCTCAGGAAAGGGAGCTAGGTGCGTGGGCAACAGCCGAATGTGGCAGGTCCCAACATCTCCTTGTGGCCGTGGCATGGTTGCAGGCGGGTGCGGCCGAGGGCGTGTATGCCACGGGCTTCGTGACGTTCGCGGGCGTGCCGGACTTCGTCCACGGCAACGACCATACCTCCACGCTGCCGCTGCGCCGCATCGAGGAAGTGCTGACGCCGGCGGCGGTGGAGGAGTTTGTGACACGCGAGCGGGCCAAGGTAAGCACCAGCAGCACTGGCACACCCCGCGTGGGTGAGCACCACCCATGCCATTCCGCATATCCATGTTTACCATATAGCGGTACCGTACTGCCAGTCATCGCCACATTGCTCTTGGCCTCTCGCCTCGTGCGGCGGATTGCCTTGCAGCTGCCCTCGGCGATCAAGCTGGAGCCGCTGCGCTTGGCTTCGGGCCGGCGGCTGGACATGGCGGTGGGCGAGCCCGTGCCCGAGACCACCGTGGCCATCTGCAACGCGGCCGGCCAGCGCCTCACGCGCACCTTCCTGCAGGTGCGGGCGTCGAGCGACGCAGTGCGTGTAGTAAATCTTCGGATGCAGGAACTCACCTTCACAGGGCGTGCCCTACTACTGAGTCGGGCCCACGTCCATACAGGGCCAGAAGGTGTCCCTGCGGGTGCAGCAGCGCCTGGTGTACCTGGGGCCGCGCCGGCCGTCGGCCTACTGCGCCGGCGGCGAGGGCGATGCAGCCGCTGCGGCGGACGGGGAGGGCAATGCGGACATGCCGCAGGTGGGTGCTGCATTGCGACAGCACGCGCACGTGTGCCGCCCTTGCGGTATTCATGTATTGATGCAGAACAGCAGGTCAATGGGCTGATTGCATAGCTGCTGATATGGCGTCTCAGTCAAATGAGTTTATGGGCACGACACGCAGGGGGACACGGTGATAGCGGGCTCAGGCGCAGCGCCGTCTGCAGCTGCGCCCGCAGCCGCTGAGCCGGCTGCAACAGAAGCAGGAGGCAAACGTGGCCGCAAGCGGCGGAAAAAGAAGGGAGCAGAGGAGGACGACGACGAGGCGGCCGTTCAGGCCGCGCATGGGGCAGCAGACGCAGAAGGCGGAAAGGAGAACCACGCGCCGTCTGCGCCAGGGGCGAAGCGGCCGCGACGCGGCGCGGCAGCATCTGCCGTCGTCGCTGCCGCTGCAGCGGCTGCTGCCAACCCTGCGCCTGCGCAGCCCTCGTCGCAGCCACTGGCCGCAGCCACGGCCCCAGCGGCAACAGAAGGCGGCAGCGGCGGTGTCAGCAGCGGCGCGCGGGGCAGGCCGCTGGCTGATGGTGTGGGCGAGGTGGTGCTCTGTGTAGAGAACAAGACGCCGGTGGACGGGTCGTTCCAGTTCAGCAAGATTGCAGGTGCGGCGGGTGGCCCAGCTAGCACTCCATTACGGTAGCAGCATGCGGCTAGCACAGGCTCGTCAGCAACTCGCAGTCTTACACCACTCCGCCCTCGTGCGCCCTTGCCGGCCGCAACGCAGGCGGCCTGACCCGCGCCGGCACCTTCTTCCTGGAGTACCGCCTGCTGCCGGACCTGCCGCCCGGCTGTGCCACTGACGCCGCCGGCGCCGCCAGTGCAGAGCCCACGCCGCTGTGGTGCCGCAGCGTCATCTACGCCACTGCCGGCCCCGCCGTGCGCTTTGAGCTGCGGGTATGTGATGCGTGTACTCCGGTGTACTCCGATGTACTCCGTGGGTGCCGGCAGGCTAAGTGATTTATTCCCGCCATGCCTTGCAGGGTGAGGCTCGCGCGGTGCTGGCCACCAAGGCGCTCGCGCTGGGCGAGGCTTTGCCGCCGCTGCAAATCACCTGCTACGATGCACAGGTGCGCGGTGGCCGTGCCACTGACCGTTCATCACAGCGCATGCGTAAGCCTGGCAGCCGTTGGATGCGTGGGGTTTGTCATCCCGCTAGCTAGTGTTGCCTTTGGTGAGACAATATCTATCGTGTTTGTAAATACGGCGTGCAGGACAACGAGGTGTCGCCGGCCGACGCAGCGGCGGTGCTGGGCAGCGTGTCAGGTGCGTTGGACTGCCGGCTGCGCCCGCGCATGCTTCCTTGCACATGTATACCGTAAGCTGATCAGTAAGTGATCTCTACTTGTCATGCCTTGAGCCATGGCCTTGTCTCTATCTCTGCAGCAGCCTCAGTAGAGCTGATGCGCCGCAGCGGCGCTGGCGAGGAGCAGGCAGCGGCGTCGCAAACGGCCATCAACGAGCTTAAGCTGGAGTGGCAGGCGGTGAGAGAGTGTGGGACGGGCTCTGACTAATGAATTGTCTGGAGCTTTCGCTGAGTCATCGGTGTGGCACCTTGGAAGAGCGCCTTCCTTGAGCTGTGCATCTTGCTGTGCAGGCCTCTACACCAGAGGCGGTCGTGCTACAGGGCCTTCGCGTGGTCGGCTGCAGCTCGGCCGTGGGCTGCAACGGCGGCATGCGGGCTTTTGGAGGGACCGGGCATGGCACCGGGGCAAACTCCTCACTGCAGAGCGCTGACCAGGCCCGTGGATCTCCCGGCAGCGACCAGCGCGGTACCGGCGCGCAAGGCAGCGGTGTGGGCGGGGTTGAAAACGGCAGCGATACCAACGGGACCAAGGAGTTGGACCTGCAGCTGCGAGTGACGCTGCCCAACATGCCGGCACAGGTGCGGATCTGTGCTCGCACATGGCGTGTCCTTGCCAGAGCCGCATCCCACTTCACACGCGCATATACTGCACTACCCTGTTCCCATGGCCTCACCTCCATCCATCTGACGCCGCTGTCGCCCCACAGACGCTGCCAATTAAGCTACGCCCGGGCGCGCCCGCGGCGCTGCGGCTGCTGCCCGGCCATCCCTTTGCGCCCGCCGGCACCGGCATAGGCTCCATGACAACTCAGCTGCTGCCCGCAGCCGTCATGCACGGCGAGGCCCTGCCTGAATTCCAGGTGCAGCGGTTAGGATGGTCGGGGTTTGCGTTGGAACGGGAGTCGCGGCATCGCCGTGATTACCAACGCCCTCACATTGCTGAGGCCTGTCGACTTCTGCATCTCACGTGGTCATGATTACGCTTGATGCGCTTTGCAGGTGGCAGTGCTGGACGCCTGGGGAAACGCCACCTGCCCCACGCCCGACCTACCCACCCACCTGGAGCTGGAGGGGCCAGTACTGGCGCCCGCCTGCAGCCGCCTTGACGTGGACAGCAGCGGCCGCGCCACGGTGCAGGGCGTGCGCGTGGTGGCACCGGGCGCTGACTACATCGGCGCGCAGCAGGTGTGGTGCCGATTTGTGTGGCAGTGCTTTCAGGCCGCGCTCTGTGGGCATGAGGGCTGCTTCCGGAGGGATTTGCGTGACAGCTTCAGTGGCCTGCTGCTTGCAGGATGTACGGTTGAGCATCCGATGCAGCCCGCGCGGCTGCGGCGCCCGTGCCGCTCTTGAGGCCGCCGAGGCTGCTGCGGCGGCGGCAGTGTCCGAGGGTGCTGGGCCACTGGCGGGCTGCGGCCGGGGCTGGGGCAGCCTAGTGCTGCCGCTGGTGGTGCAGCCATGCACGCAGCCCACGCGGCTGGAACTGCTGCTGGACGGCGAGGTGGGTGGACCGCGAGATTCTGCCGCATAGCCGACTCCTGGTCACATCGTCAAACCTGTTTATAATGTGCTCGATGGCTTATTATGCTACGGTGCCATGCAGCCGCTGCCGGTGGGCCCGGGCTCGGCAGGCGATGGGCACGTGGCGCTGATGGAGGGCGTGGCGGCGGGCAGCCGCGTCACGAGCCTGGCGCTGCGGTTCCTGGACGAGGCGGGGAGGCCCGCCGAATCGGGCTTCAAGGGTGAGGAGTAAGGACGGCATGGGGCTGCAGTGACTGTGACCCGGTGACCGGGCCTGGGTAGGCAGATGCACACATGGTTGGTGCCTCACGCTCGTGCACTTTTCCATGCTGCTGCTTGCAGGCAAGCTTCAGGTGTCGTGGGCCAAGGGCAGCAAGAAGGTGACGGTTTCGGACCCGGACGCAGTTCAGCCGCTGCAGCCGCTGCACGTCAAGGAGCAGGTAAGGCTAGGAGACCGCGGCGCGACCTCCCTTGTTTCTCTCCCCTCCCTCTCCTATCTGCGTCTGCAAGCAAGGACTGACCGTGCATGTCATCCCGTCACGCACAGGCTGGCGGAGAGCCGCAGAGCGCCTGGGTGCGCTTCGTGGGTGACGGCGCGCTGTCTGGCCTGACCCTTGAGGCCTCCCTGGAGCTGGCTGTGGTAGCGGGTGAGCGGCAAGGAGAACACCGAATGCGTCCTTTACAAGCAGCCTGTCGCGTATACCAATCAGCTGCGAGTGACGCAAATTGATCCCAAAGCATGGTCTGTCGGCATCGGGTTCGGAGCTAATGCTATGGCTGGTTGGCACCGCGCAGGTGCGCCCGCGGCCTGGGGCATCTCCGTCCTGGAGTGGTCGGGAGCTGCCAACGGCGGTGGAGACGGCGTGGAGGGCGGACGTGGAGGGCATTCACAGGCCACTGAGAACCTGGGCTGCGTGGCGTGCGGAGCGCCCATCTGCCTGGAGATACAGCCGCACGATGCGCACAGCAACAGGTTCGGACTCCGGAGCCTCCGGTCAATGGCATGGAGGCGCATATGCGCCATTACAGCACCGTATGCAGCCTGTCGCACAGCCAAGCTCACTAAATGGCCGTGGGGAGTAGCTGCCCTGCGCGCCCTACACCTGTTTAAGCCGACCCTGTGCACCGCGCGAACGCCGCAGGTGCACCACATGGACCGGCAGCGCGCCGCGGCCAACCCCCGTCGTGGAGCCGGTGCGGGAGGGAGAGGACGCGAGCGAGGCCACCCTGCTGTACGATGCGGCGGACTGGGTGTGCGGTTGGGAGCTGTCACAGGTGAGGAGCAGTCAGGGTTGGTTAGGGCCTAGGTGGCTGGGGCCTACGGCACATTACGAGTACGGCCTTGCTTCTACGCCATGCCTCTGTACCCTGGCCGACCTCCCCTTCTTGCGCCTGCGTCATCAACCACCCATGCCGATCATGCAGCACTCGGGCTGCGAGGCCTACCACGTGCGGCTGACGCTGGGCGGCACCGCCGGCCCCGTGAAGCTGCTGGTGCGGGACAGCTCGGGGCCGGGCGGCGAGTCGCTACTGCTGCCCGATGCATTGCCGGTGGAGTTGCAGCCAGGTAGGGACATTGGCAAAGACGGCAGCACGTGCTAGCTTTTGAGCCTGCAAACGCGTCTGGGGCCGACGTGCTGGCTTGGCAGTATCAATGGCTTACTCCCGCATGGCTCTCGCCATGGCTTGCTTCGCTACAGGCCGCCCCACCAGCCTCGCGTTCGACGGGCCGCAGCAGCTGCGATGCGGGGCGCGCGGCACCCTGGGCGACCTGTCTGTCCGCGTCACGGACGACTGGGGAAACCTGGTGGAGGGGCTGGCGGCGGCAGGCGGGGGCCGAGGCGGAGGGAAAGGTGGGAAAGGCGGGGACGCCGGGTCCGCGCTGGAGCTGACGCTGCAGACCAGCGCCATTGCGGCGGATGGGTCGGGGAACGCCGCAAAGGTCTCCGTCGCCGGCAGCAACAAGGCAAAGGTGAGTACCAGTGCGCGCTGGCGCGTAGCTGTTGTAAGCCCTGGACCGCATTACGCGCCACGGCACTGCAGCACAGGAGAAGCCTTGCTTAAACAACGCAACACATGGCCAATGCCCCGGTCAAACCCCTATCCGCTCGCCTCGCTGCCGCCGCTACCTGGCGGCACCCCAGGTGATCAAGGGCTGTGCCGTGTTCCGGGACGTGCGCCTGGACGGCGCGCCTGGCACCTCCTACCTGCTGCGGGTGGGGTCGGCCTCACGCAAGGTGGCGCTGAGGGACACCAGCCTGCCCGTGGAGGTGAGCACAAAGGGTGTATGTGTGGGCGCCGGGTTAAGCGCGCGCTTCCACAGTTTCCGCCCGCATTCCGTACATGTCGTTTTTGCCCATTCAACAAACTGCCGACCACCTGACGAACACCTTGCAAAACCCCCTCGCTTTTTGACCGGGGTCAGGTGGTGGCGCAGAACATCGTGCGCCACGTGGCCCTGGCGCCCTGCAGCCTGCCGCAGGAGCCCCTGGAGCCCGGGCTGCCGCTGGAGCTGCAGGTGCAGGTCACAACTGAGGACGGCGCAGCCCTGCCGCCGGACATTGCCACCGCCGGCCTCTCCCTGCGCATCAAGGCACCCTCAGCGGAGGCGGCGGCCGCTGCGCGTGGCGAGGAAGGCGCCGCAGCGGCGATGGCCGCTGCTGGCGAGGGCAGGGGCGGCAGCAGTGCAGCGGCATGCACGTTGGTGCTCCAGCCTCAGCCGCAGGAGGAGGGCTGCAGCCCAGCAAGCGCGGGGCTGTGGCGGTTCGTCACGCCAGGGGCGCTGCTCGTTGCGGGCGAGTACACGGTCACGGCCGAGTATGTAGAGCTGCGTGGAGAGCTGGCCAGGTGCGTCTTTCCAGGATGCGGGTGTCGTTGTACATGCCCCACAGGGCCGGAGGACTGGCGCGTAAGAAACCGGAAGTGCCTTGCCCAAAAAAATGTCCAAAGTCTGGTTGACCACGACCAGATGCTTTCCATGCGCCCGCTCCAACAGGGCTCTTCCGAAGGCGGACCAGACCGTTCGCAGCGTGAGTCATGCGCTGCAGCTGCTGCCGGCCGCGCCCATCACAGCAACTCTGGAGCAGCCGGCCGCCGCCGTGGCGGCATCAGCGTCTCTGGCGGTTACAAACGCCGGCGGCAGCGGCCGTGTGCTGCTGTCGGGGGCGGCAGTACAGCTCCGAGACGAGTACGGTAATGCCGTACAGCTGGACGGCGTCCTTGTACGATGGGTGCTGGACTGGCCGTCGCCAGGCGACGGCGAAGACGGAGAGGCAGCAGCCGCAGCGGAACGGGACGCAGCTCTGGCGGCAGGAGCAGAGCTTCCGTCACTGCAGGTGGGCGCGCCTGGATATTGCATATGAAAGGGGGCAGCTGCCGAGCTGTGTTGGGCTGGGGCACAACGCATTCGAAGCCGTGCCTGTATTGCTGAACGGCAATTTGCAACCAAGGTGCACACACCACTCCCGCAGGGTGGCTCCGCTGACGCGCCCCAGCGGCTGGAGGTTGTGACGGACGGCCGCGGCCGGGCCTTCGTCCGCGAGCTGGCTCTGGAACCCGGCAGCGGCCGTGTAGGCGCCGCACCGGAGGGCACGGACGGGCCACAGGTGACCGGTTGGGTGCTACTGCGCTTCGCTCGTTGGCAGTGGTGGGGTCATACCTGCAAGCGTATCCTTGCCAGGGCCTGGTGGTGTCCATCGCACATCGCCCTCACTTGCTGCAGTACGGGGTACGCTACCATCAGGGGTGCCCCTAGCCCTGGGCTTCGGCTTGACGGCAGGTTTGCTGCTGCTGCTGACATGGCCAACAGGCGCTGCACCTAGAGCTGAGGCTGGAGGTGGCGCTGCGGGCGGACGGCGGAGGCCCCACAGCCGGCGACGCCGAGGCCGAGGCCGACGGCGAGGAGGCGGGCGGCGCCTGGCTGCGGTGCTGGTCGGCGGCTGTGGTGTTCTCAGACGACGCGGCGCGGGCGGCCACGCTGCAGCGGCTGGGTGCGCGGCGAGACGAGTTGATGGCCCTAGTGGCGGAGGCGGAGGCGGCCAAGGAGGAGGCGGATAGGTGCGCGTACTTGTGGGACTTGTGGGCGTTTTGCTACGCGACTCGGGAAGGTGGCTGCTTTAAGCTTGTTGACTCTGGCAACATGCCTGACGCCGGGCCGTTGTGTGCTGGCAGGGCGGTCACATCGGCGAAGCATGCGGCGGCGCAGGCGCAGCAGGGGGTGGAGCGGGCTCGCAGCCGCGCGCAGGGCCACGGGCAGGGTGCGCATGCGGCTGCTGGGTCGGTCAGGAGTGCATCTGAGGCCCGTGAGCTGATGCACAGCCTGGCGGAGCAACAGCGGCGGGCAGAGGAGGCGGCGAGGCAGCGCGGCGATGCCATCAGCGCACGGTGAGTGTGCTGAATGGACAGGTATACAAAGGATGGAAGGGTAGCGGCAGCGTTTCACCTCTGCCCCTACTTACGGCACGGTATCTTGCTGTCATGCATTTGTCACTGGGGCTCCGCCGCACTTGTCATGGGCGCTCTGCACAGGTATGGCGGCAGTGGCAGTGGTCTGGTGCAGGCGCTGAACCGCTGCCTGGCGGCACAGGAGGGCGCCGGCGAGGTGGTGGGCGTGCTAGCGCAGCTGGCCACCGTGGATGAACCCCGCGTGTCCGCGCTTCTGGCAGCGGCCTTCTCCTCCACACTACAGGTGCGCGCAAGGTGCGGCGTGGCGGCGGGCGCGTTCACCTTGCCTCACCACCCTTGCTGCGCCCCGCGGTCTCGTCCAACCTATCCAACCAATCAACGGATGCGCGTTGCGTGTTCCAATGTGTCTTGCCTGGCCGCCGCTCCGCAGATCCTGGTCGTCCGCTCCTACGACTGTATCAAGCGGCTGCGCGGTATGCTGTCCGCCGCGCGCTGCCAAGTGCCGTCCATGCTGGCGCTAGGCATGGCGCAGGTGTGCTGCAGTTACACTTGGCTTGTACATGTAGGGGCGCGCTATCGGTCAGGCGCCCTAAGGAGGGCTGGCAGCCAGGAACAGCCTTGATTGATGGCCTGCAGACTGCTGCTCCATGCCCACCTCTGGGACATATTTCTTTGGGCTCGGGCAGATGACCTCCCTGTCTGCCTGCACTGATCCTACACCCGCAGGCGTTCACGGGCGAGGGCGGCAGCCGGCATTTGGCGGAGGTCATATCCTCCATGCGGGGGGTGGGCGACAAGGCGGTGGCGCTGCAGGCGGCGGCGTGCGCTGGCGCCGACCCGCCCCTGATCATGGCGCTGCCGCACACGCGCGCGCTGGTCAGCATGCCGGCAGGTGTGCGGGCACTGGGCCCAGCTGCGCCACTTCAATTACAGAATGCAACTTCTGACCCTCGACCACGTCCCCGCCGGCACCAATCATGCCATCATCTTCATTGCGCCCCCTCCTTCCACGCTCGCAGACCGCGCCCAGTCCGTCGTGGCCTCGGGCGCCGGCCCCGCCGCGGACGAGTGGCCCGAGGGCTGCCTGGGCTACGCAGTGAACCTGCTGCGGCCGGCGGTGCCCGGCCATCGCGCGGCGCTGTTCTACAGCCAGCTGGGGCGCACGCTACTATTCGAGACACTGGACCAGGCGGCGGCGTACCGCGCATACGTCCTGCAGGTGCGCTGATGTTGGGCCAAGAACGGCGTTGGTCCCACGCGCAAATGCAGCCAGGCTTACTCCGCTCTACACGCCCGGTCGCCCGCCAAACACGTGATACGGTGCTGGCCCATTCCATCCTCCTATTCCTGCTGCAGTCGCTGGGTACGGCGATGGGCGACGTGTACACGCTGGATGGCGGAAAGCTGAGCGGCCGAGGCGTGGTGGTGGGCAGCGGCTTTCGGGTGCTGCCGCTGGAGGAGGCGCCCGTGCGCTTCGGGGCGGGGCAGGGGCAACAGGTAGGTGTGGGCCGGTGGACCAGGGGCGCGATGCACGGGGTCACCGGATGCGCCGCGTGGCTGTGCTGATGAGGGCCCAGAGCGCATGTATGTTCCTGGTTACGGTACTGAAGGATTTAGAAGCGATATGGCAGCGTCGCTTCTCGTGCACGCACCTTGCAATGCTCGCGCGCACATAGCCACGTGTGTGTCTCGACTGTGAACGTTGGCATTCGCAGGCGGCCCTGGCAAAGCAGCTGGCGGACAAGGTGGTAGAGGTTGAGGCGCTGGCGGTGGCGCTGGATGCGGCGGAGGCCGCAGCGGGGGCCTCTGGCGAGGCAGAGGTGGCCGCGGAGACGGCGGCGGCTCAGCTGGCAGGCGTCACTGTGGAGGTCGCGGTCGAGCTGCAGCACATTGAGTCTGAGATTACCCGCCTTGCTGGCAGGCAGCAGCAGGCAGCAGACGGCGGCGGTGGGCGGCGAGCTGGGCGGTCGAACAAAAGGTGCGCAAGATTGATTAATTGGGGAATGAGAGGACGGCAGATAGCTGGTACGGTAAAGGAGATCACGCTGGGCACTCCTTCCTGACGTTCTGCTGATTGCCCCACCATTTGGTTCGCTTGCGCAGGAGACGTGAAGGAGCGGCCACGCAGGGACGGCGGGAACGGGAGCGGGACGTGGATGCGGAAGTGGAGGAAGGTGCTGAGGCGCCGCCGCAGCCGAGCACAGGGGAGGCAGAGGACAACGGCAACGTTGGCGTTGGTGGTGGGAAGCGGCAACGGGGCAGGAGGAACCAGTGTTAGACCGCGTCATGGGCCACCTTGCAGTAGGCTGCGTATGCATGCTGATACAGGCACGAGCACCTAGTTTGACACTTGACAGTATAAGTTGCCTGCTGATCGCAGATTCATTTACTATCCACGTACATACTTCATACGTCTGGTGTTACAGACCTTGGTGACATAGCTCAG
This sequence comes from Chlamydomonas reinhardtii, assembly GCF_000002595.2. NCBI lineage: Eukaryota > Viridiplantae > Chlorophyta > Chlorophyceae > Chlamydomonadales > Chlamydomonadaceae > Chlamydomonas > Chlamydomonas reinhardtii. Next base: position 6,645,611 of record NC_057009.1, on the reverse strand, counting down.
GGCTTTAAATCATGCTGTGCCTGGTGCCCATGTCCCGATGCGGGCTCTTGGTGACTGTGTGGCTCTTGTGGGTTTGAGCTTGGCTGGGGGTAATGTGTGGAGCGTTGGGAAAGATGGGGAACGGCAACCACAGGGCAGACCTTATCTGTTTGGGCCAGAAATGGGTCGCTCGCTGCTCCCTTCTGGATATTGATGTTGCATTTATATGTCGTGTGTGGCTTAGTGCTTCACCGTATTGAGTCTATTCCGGTCGTGACATCGCCCGCCGAATCCAGGGATACCTGTAATACGGTACTTACGCGCGCCCGCATCCTCACAGCAATACCGTGGGTGCCTGTTAGGCAGTTATGATGATGGATTCATGGCAAGTGTTGCTATTCTCGCACGTCGGTAACTAACTGCCTGAGGCCTGCGCCTGCTTTGCGCCCTGGTGATGCCCCAAGCCAGCAGGAATAGCCGAATAGGCAGGACCGCAGGAGCAGGATAGGCGCGACGCAGTGGCAGTGTCAGGCATTCACACTAGCTTTCATTTCTATGTTCATCGAGATCAATATTGACAGCGAGCAGTGCCAGTACCGCCGCCAGGCCGGCCAGACGTGGCTGTACTGCCCCGTCACTTTCACGTACCCGCGCCCCAGAAGCATCTGCGCCCTGCTCAACATTTAGCCCCGCCAGGCCCGCCTCCACCACACAAAGGTAAGATACGACAGGTGGTGGTAGATGGCGGCGCGGAACCTGGTGGCGGCGGCACAATGCATACTGGCCGCGGCACAAACCCTGGAGGCGGCACAACTCCTGATGCCGGCGGCACAAACCCTGGAGGTGGCACAACTCCTGATAGCGGCGGGACAGCGGCGTGGATGCTGTTCATGTGGGCGATACATACAATGATAACAAGACGTGATCGTCGTTGACACGGGAGTCCGTACGGAGCACCGCGGGAACCGCATGTCATTCGGGAAGAGACTAGTGGCCTGTGAACACCTTGACGGTATTTCAGGCCTGGCGAGGCGCCGTGTACACTTGGACATGCTGCCGTATGATGAAGGCCTGCACGTGCTGTCTCCGCATGCTGGGCTGTGATGTGTGGCAAGCCTGGGCAAGCAATTGTGCCGCGCACCGGCACGCCTTTACCGGAAGCGATGGGTAACTCGAGAGGCTACGGTGTTTTGCGTGCGTGCTGTCACATGTGTTACCGGTTCTCGCTAACGCGGCTCTTTTTAGTTCGCTACAGTTCGCTACCTGTGGGATGAGGCAGCGCACATGATGTGCTCACTTCACACCCCGATGCCAAGACTACGAGCAACCAACCTTTCTACACAAGAATCACACCCCTCAGAGGCCTGTTCTATTAAGACTTGCAGTTTCATTTAAAGGCGCCCGAAGCTTGCTGAGGTCACAAAGGCTCTCCGACGTAATCCAAAATGGCTCTTACGAAGGTCTCGTTTGGCGCTGCCGGCATCCCTGGCTATGAGATCGGCGACAAGAGCCTACCTGCAGTGATTTTGATTCAGGTGAGCCTTGAACTGGCCTCAGATACGAAGCGTCGCGCAGGGTTTAACGCCCGCAAACGATTCACAGCTGCTGCGCTGCGCTCGCTCGCCTCACGACTGCTGCCCCGCATGCGCTGCCATCACAGGAGTGGTGGGGCGTGGTGAGTGCTAGCGGCCGGCGGGCTGGACTGGTAACAAATGCTCGGGTGGCCACCATCGTGCCACCGCTCTGAGTGTACTGCGCTACGCTGCATTGCGAACTTTGGTTTAACCTTCCACCGGGTCGTGGGTGATGGCGAAGTGGGGTACAATGGATCACTTGGCAAGCTGTGCTGCGGCACTGGGGTCCGCGTGGCGTGTTGCAAAACTCGCACCCTGAACCGCCGTTTGGGTTCGGTCCCTGCAACTTCCACGCTCCGCCCATTCACGTTCACCCCGCTCCCCAGACCGAAATCATTAAGTACCAGGCCGAGCAGCTAAGCAAGCAGGGCTTCCGCTGCCTCATCCCCGACCTTTACAAGGGCAAGATCGGCGTGGACGCCGAGGAGGCCTCACACGTAAGCGGCGGGGTTGGAGCCGTCTGGGACGGGATGCCTGCAGGAACCCGATGCCTCCCTGGGACCGGACGCTTGCTAGTGCGCTGTGCATTTGGTCGAGACAGCACACACACGGGTCAGGGCCGTTGCTGGGCCTGGCTTCTGGTTGAGCCATGCCACGTGTATGGTTGCACGGCATGCCTAGCACATCTACCTCTACTTCTGCGCCCCTCTGGCCCTAAACCCACACCCGCTTCCCGCTCAAAACACTCGCTCACACGCTGCCCCGCCGTTGCTCTCCCCGCGCCAATCATCGCGCCCCTCCCCCCGGCCCCTTGGTTGCCCTGCTCCGTTGCAAGCACTGCGCCCCCTTCTTTCTGCCATCTCATGGGATGACGGAAGCAACCCCTCCCCCCTCGGTGCCCCACCCCCGCCCCCAGCTGATGAACAACCTGGACTTTAAGAACGCGGTGGACGAGCTGAAGCAGGCCGTGGACTACCTCCAGGCCACCGGCTCGCCCAAGGTGGGGGCACCTCGTGTGTCCGGCCAGCCTGGGCCAGCACGGGAGGGGCACGCCTCCTGAGAGGAGTCCCACGGAGGAGTCCCTTGTTGTAATGTCGCACGCATGCGCGGCATGAAGCCATGGTCACCAGAAGAATGCAGTGGGACTGCATACCGTATGCGAATTTCGCGTTTGTGGTGGGGGCCGTGCGAACATACTGTGAACCCCTCGCGCATGCTTTTCCTGCCGCGGCTGATGTGGAGTTATGCTCAGCTCCGCGCCATTAATTCACGATCTGAGTTGCCCGGCGTGGATTGTGCTGCATGCATGCATGCTGTAGGTGGGCGCCACGGGCTTCTGCATGGGCGGCGCGCTCGCCTTCTGCGCCGCGCAGCACGCGGGTGTGGCCGCGGCCGCGCCCTTCTACGGCACCCCCAACCCGGCCATCTGCCAGGTGCGGCTGCGCACAGTGCTGGTGCATTTGCAATGGAAGTTGCCTACGGCTCGGCGAGGCCTGGCAAGCGAGTAGTGGCACTGACCACACTGGCGTCACGCTTGCAGGTGGAGAAGATCACCGTGCCGGTGGAGGCACACTTCGGTCTGCTGGACGCGGTTCAGGTGAGCTGTTGGAAGACGAACTCGTGTCAAGCGGGGAGATGGCACACAAGCGATGGGCTCCCCGCGTTGCCGGCGAACCCATCGTGTCAGGACTCATGAGTCATGACCAATTTATTTGCCACTGAAGGGACCGCGCTAAGCCCAAAGCTGCCGGCGGTGTCTGCCACCCACGAAATTCTGTGTGAGCCACCCACGCAACGGTCTGTGCCTGTGACAGTTGCGTGGGCACCGGCACCGGCACATAGGAAGTTGCGTGGGCGCAGGCACAGACGCTGCCATGCCGGTTACCTGCCACAAGCCATTGGGTCCGATTTGCGGGTGCTGCGCGGCTGCGTGCAGGGTTTCTCGGACCCCGCCACCGCCAAGGCGCACGAGGAGAAGATGAAGGCCGCAGGCGTGCCCGCCACCTTCTTCTTCTATGGTAAGGCCTGACTCCCCGGCCTGGCCCTGCCGTAGTATAAGTTGCCGTACCTTCCGTGTCCTCACTTGTGCGTATCTCTTGTCTGCATATGGCAATCTGCGTTGCTAGCTGTCTTAACGGCATCCGTATTCCTGACCTCTATCCTGCTGCCTGCTCCATGCATGGATATGACCACTGCGCGCAGATACCGCTGGCCACGGCTTCATGAACGCACTGGTGCCCGATGGCCCCGAGGCGCTGAAGAGTGAGTTGCAGCGTCCACCTTGCCAGTTTCACTCGTCGTATGTGACTGCGTTTCTGATGGCCGTGTTGTTACGGTGCCTGCGAGCAATCATTGTGACAACGCAAACGGCCAACACCCGCAACACAGCACCAATGTGTCCACCCCGGAACCTGGCCTGCTTGGATCTAGGGTCATCTAGGCGCAATGCCCTTCATGCTTGCTGTGCTTATCTATGGTATGAATTACTGCACACACAGAGCACGGCTACCCTGTGCCCGGCGATGAGGAGCTGAAGACGGCGTTTGACCGCCTTGTGGCACTGTTCAAGAAGCACCTGGCGTAAATACGGTAAATGTGATGAGCGTGCGAGCAGCCTCTTTCTTGTCGTTCGCATAATGAGAGGTTAAGGCATGCTATGTGCATTAGCAAAGGAGAGGCATGCCATACGGCATACGGCGTGCAACATGCATCGTACAGTGTATGAGAGGAGTGTGAACAAACATGCAACTCGGAAGACGGTGTGCATGAGCGGTTGCTCGAGAGGATGGGATTGATTATATGCTTGGTAACGCTGACAAAAAATGGGCGGTCTGCCATTGTATCTGAAGGATGACTCAGGGTATTCATCCCCTCGATCCTGAAGTGGGGGCGTGCCAGCAATCCTTGCTGCAAGCCATTCCAGACTCCGCCGCGAGCGATACCCACCCTCTACAAGGCCCATGGGCCTGTAGGTTGGGCACGCATGGCACATGTAAATGAGCTGCAATGAACTACGCCAGGGCTTGCATCTTCCAGGGGTAGGCCCAGGGTAGACCGCCGCCGCTGGCGAGAAGGCCAGAAGGGCCCAAACCACTTTCTCGCCCACAGCATCCAGGGGCCCGAAATGCCCAGTTTCTTTTAATGTTCCGGGGGGCTCCGCCTCCACCCTCCTAAACGGGAAGGGGTACCTGGCGGGATTTGGGGAGCCTCTGTAGCCCCACGCGGCGAGAATTCCACCCCCGGAAATGCCTGATCTTTCTCGTTATTGGGGCCCGTTTCTTGTCACTTACCGGAAGATATTAGCCCTGGACTTGTTTGCGACTTGCTGGCCAGTGGCAACCCAGAAAGCACCGCAATTGCTTGCAGAACAGAGTACATGCGTGTGGGCGGATGTATGGAGGAGTCGCAAAGAGGAGAACATGTGAGCGTGTTACCCCGTGGCGCAACAGACCAGAGGCTTCACGCGCCCATGACGCGGACTGCACTTCACCACGCCACACTGTGCCCGCTCCGTCAGCACTGCAGTTCATGTCCTCCTTCATCTACGCGCGTGGCGCAACAGACCAGCACAGTAGGCGTCGGACAGCAAAGAATTCTTGTTGTTGTCCCGTCACAAGGGTCTAACGATAAATGTATCCCACTGCCCGCAACTCCAAGTCACACCCAAAAATGCAATCACTGCACTGGCTTCAGCCGACCGCTGCCTCGCCCTGCCAACCACAAGCCTGGCCTCCATACTACCTGCACGTCCCTCTGCACACTCGCCGCACCGCCCCCCGACCTACGTCACCTAGTTCTATGGTACACGGCCGCCGCCTGCCCGCGCCAACTCTTTGGCCCCCTGGTGCCACACCCGCCCATGCGCATCTCCTTGCGTGCCCGCACCTCGCCACACCACTGGACTGCCAAATCAACACGCCCTAGACGCTGGCGTGTGGCTTCAGTACACGCAAACCACCCGACAGCTGCCGCATTGAACCAGACCAACACCTATCCGTTGCCTTGCCGGCGGTGCCGGCTGCCCGGCATATACACCCCAGATTCGCTCCGCCGACGTTGCAGCTGCGCAGGCCCCCGTCCGCGCTCATACTGCACTCCCCACCCGATTCGCCCGCTCAAGCCACAAACAACTGTCCGTAACAACTCCTCCCAGCAGCTATGGCCGCTTACTTGGCCTCGGCGGCAGGCACGGTGAAGCCCGGCATGGGGAAGCGGCTCGCCCAGGCCTCAACACGCGAGCGGATGTCGGCGATCGCGGGGTTGCCCTCTAGCCCCTTGATGAAATCCTTGAGCGCCTTGCCAGTGGTGCCCTGCACCTGCTTGCACACCTCCAGCACCTCGTGCAGGAACTCCGCCACCTCTGTCCAGTCGCCCTCCGTCAGGCCGCGAGAGGTCATGGCGGGCGTGCCTGAAGAAGCAGCACGTGCACGCAACAAGCAACTATTTCAGCGCACTGCAATCTTACACCGTATCCATACAATGACACAGCCCTAACATGCATGCTACAGAGCAGGAATGGGCCGCATGTCGAACTACTGCGCGGGGCCGAGCACTCACCAATGCGCACGCCGCCGGGGTTCATGGCGGACAGGTCGCCCACCACCGCGTTCTTGTTTAGCGTGATGTGGCACAGGTCGCACGCCTTCTCCATCTTGCTGCCAGTCACGCCCTCGGGGCGCAGGTCCCACAGGATGAGGTGGTTGTCGGTGCCGTCCGTCACCAGCTTGTAGCCCTTCTTCATCAGCGCGTCCGCCAGCGAGCGGCAGTTGTGCACAACCTGCGCCAGGACGCAACCAGACCTGTCAGGAACGAGCCGCTTCGGCCATAGCTGTATTCGTGCTGGCGTTGCGCCCCCCACAGCCTCCGAGCCCTAGACACCTGGCCGGCAGCTGTTGGCCTGTGCACTCCCGTGCTGCGCTTCCCCGCACCACCCGCGCGGGCCGGGCACTCTCCTCACGCCATCCACTACGCAGCCACACCCGCCCTTGTCTGCACGCAGCCGCCTTATATCGAATCCGCAGCCTCCCTCCTCCCGCTCCTTCCCCCAGAGGCCCGCGCACCTGCTCCGAGTACTGCCTGAACTCGGGCGTGGCCACGTACTTGAGCGCCACCGCCAGCGCGCCGATCTGGTGGTTGTGCGGGCCGCCCTGCAGCGAGGGGAACACCGCGAAGTTGATCTTGTCCTCGAAGTCGTACGCGGCGCCCTCCGTCTCGCCCTTGAGCAGGCGGTCAACGGGCTTGACACCCTGCGGAGGAGGATGCAGAAGAAAAGTGAGTGGTCGGGTTATGGCTAAACAGGCGGCTGGAGGCTGGAATGAAACTGCAACAGGACGTCAAGGAGGATAGGAGCGTGACCCGCCGTTATGACAGGCTAGCAGCCGCTTGTTTGCAACGCACCCGGCGGAAGAAGATCATGCCGGCGCGGGGGCCGCGCAGGGACTTGTGGGTGGTGGTGGTCACGATGTCCGCGTACTTGAAGGGAGTCGTCAGCGTGCCCGCGGCGACCAGGCCACTACATGCAGCATAGGACAAGAGGCACCCTTAAAAGCTGTCGGTCGTGTAACAAGGCATGTGCTCGTTTACTGTTCCATTTCGCGTTGCCATCCACCATTTCCCAGCGCCTGGTCAACCCATGCAATCGCTGTGCTCCACTCCCGCCTCCGCTGTAACCGTACACAATTGGGTGTTCCGCCGGGCCCCGCATTGACCATTTTCCAGCGCCTGGTCAGCCCATGTAATCGCTGTGCTCCACTCCCGCTTGCGCCTTGCCGCTGTACCTATCACCCAGCGCCGCCCCTTCGTTCACCACCGGCACGTCTTTGTCTTCATCCCTCGAACCCAATCCTGCTGCAACCACCCCCGCAACCGCCCTCCGCGACCACCCCCGCAACCGCCCACACCCGCAACCGCCCACACCCGCCCGCCCGCCCACTTCCGCGCCGCCCACCTGATGTGTGCCATGTCCACCATCAGCAGCGCGCCGACCTTGTCCGCAATCTCGCGGAAGCGCGCATAGTCCCAGTCGCGGGGGTAGGCGGAGGCGCCGCAGATGATCATCTTCGGCCGGTACTCCATCGCCTTCTCCTCCAGCTTGTCCATGTCCACAAGGCCGGTCTGCGTGAAGAGCATACCGACGCGGAGGCTCGAACATAATGCTATACAGCGCAGGAGGTCGCAGGCATGCGGCTGACGGCGGCGCGCCGGCGCAAGCCGCAGATGTGCTGCAACAACACCGCCACCACCGCCCTCCGGGCCCCCGTGATTAAGAGGACGCGCAGGCTGCTCCCGCGACACTACGCACCTGGGGGTTCAGCTTGTAGGGCAGCGACTCGAAGAAGATCGAGGTGGCGCTGATCTTCTTGCCCTGGGTGTAGTAGCCGTGGGTCAGGTGGCCGCCGGAGGGCAGGTCCAGGCCCATGATGCGGTCGTGCGGGTTCAGCAGCGCCGTATACACGGCGAAGTTGGCGGGGCTGCGAGGGAAAGGAGGGCAGGGGCCACACGTGTGTATGTAAGGATGCGGATCAGTCACGGGAGGACGATAAGATTGCGCGGCCGGGGTTGGCTGTGGCTGAGGAGCGGCAGGAGCAGTGGTGCCCAGGGATGGTCCTTGCCACTGTCTGCGCATCCACGCTTGATATTAGGAATCTGGCACTGCTTCCAGTGCCTTGCCGACAATCACTGCTTCATTGCCGATAGGTTGGACCGCCGAGTCCTGCCGAGACACGTACCTGCCCGAGTAAGGCTGCACGTTGACACCCCACTCCTCCGGGCTGACGTGAAAGGCCTCCAGCGCGCGCTTCTTGCACAGCAGCTCAATCTTATCGATGTTCTCGTTACCACCGTAGTAACGAGCGCCGGGCTGGCCCTCTGAGTACTTGTTGGTCAGGCAGGAGCCCAGCGCCTCCATGACTGGGAGCGACGTGAAGTTCTCAGAAGCAATCAGCTCGATACCCTTCCTGTATAGCAAAATCACGTCACGCCGGGAGTCGTGGCAGCGGGCCGGGACACGTCAAAGCCAGGCCGCGCCAAAAGGCCACCGCGACGGCGACCAAGATCATTTGATCCCTTTCATCACCCAATTATGCATATGGGTGACTGCAATGAGCAGCGGGGTCTAATTACGCCCAACTCGACCACGGAACTGACCACTGTCGCGCCTTCTCATCCTCGATCAGCGCGAAGACCTCAGGGTCCGCGACAGCCAGACGTGTGTGGGCCTCCGGAAAGACCGCTGTCATCGCAGGGGTAACAAAGCCGCTGGCGTGGCCGTTCTGCTGGCCGACCATTGTTTCAAGCTTTGACAACTGTTGCACAAGGGAAAGAGGGGCTGTTGGTCAGGCGGCAGTGCTGTGTGTGTTCTTGTAAGGACGAGTGAGGAATTATGGGGTCATACGGCTTCGGGCCTGGCTTTGAGGGGAGAAAATGCTGTCAAGCCCCTCAAGCACCATTCCACACGACAATTATGGTTTTTTGCGACAGCCGTGTTTGTGTCCCATAGTTAATTCCTGCTTCACGTATTATTACAGACAGTTAGACTGCAAGCGTGAACCAAGCCTGCGACGCCAATCAGCTGCGAAAGTGCCCTTAGTGGATGGTGACAACGCGAGGGCTTGGCGTTAAATTATGCGGATAAATCACAGTTAGCTCTGATAATTCAAAGTCGGCGATAGGGGAGAAAGGGCTGTTTCGGGGTCGGTCCCATGGCAGAACAGCTCTATCGTAAATCGAGGATACAGGGCGCCGTGCCGTCCAGCAATGTAAGCATACTGACGAGATGGGACGGTAGTTGAAGCTTGAGGCGCCCCGTTTCAGTGTCCAACCCCGCCTGGCAGCGCGCACTGGTGCGCACGCACCCAGCACCCAGCCAGCGCTAGCTCTCGTCCATTGCGGAGCGGCATACGTGGTACACTGTCCCTGCTTTCAATCTACAGGTGGATGACTTGGTCTCCAAGAACGTGCTGGCGCAGCTGCGGCGAGACCCGCCCCCACGCCCGCTGCCGGCGGTGCACGACCCTGGGAAAGCCGGTGGAAGGCCTGCCGGCGGGGGCGGCGGGGGCTCAGGTGGGGGTGGACGCGGGGACCCAGTGGAGGCGTCTGACCTCATCTCGTCCATGGCTAAGCGCCTTGCTGCGCTGGAGCGGGAAATGAAGGAGCGGCAGGTTGCGTTGCAGGCGGTGCAGGCGGACAACGCGGCGCTGAAGGGCAAGCTCAAGGTGGGCAGCCGGCAGGGTTCCAGGGCGTGCTAGGGACAGAATGTGTGGATGTGTGGTGGTGTAAATGTGCAGCTGCACCAGCAGCATCAATGGTACGAACCGGGCTCCTGGAAACAGTGCCATGCGCCAGCGGACCAGGCGTCGCGAGACGCTCAAAGCCGCCGTCTACCACCCGCCAGTCCCGCCTGCCACTGCGTTGCCATCGTCTTTTCTTTCTACGCGATTGCAATGGTGGTGGAGGTCGCGAATGGTCACGTGCGCATGCCGCCTGTGTAGGTGGCTGAGGAGGAGATCGCCAAGCGTGCGTTGGCGGCGCTGGAGCCGCCGCGCGACGACTCGCCGGCGGTGATGCACCTGCGCTCAGAAAATGCACGGCTGCGGGCGCAGCTCAAGTACGCATGGAAACAGGTGGCGGAGGTAAGGAGTCATGTGTTCGGGCTGGAGATAAGGCAAGAGGGTTATGGGTTGTGTGGAGTGGGGTCGAGTACGGTAGTGCGAGCGTGGCGCTTCGAGCCTGGCCTGGCACGGCTCGGGAGGCTCACGCTGCAGGTTGGGACGGACCAGCAACACTCAATGAAGTACCGGGAGCTGAGCTTACACACGCTGGTTGGAGGCCCCCTCACCTGGCACGCTGCGTCGCTGCCTGCACCTGCAATCCGCAGATGAAGGGCTTCCTGAACGACTATGGCATGGTCTGGGTGGGCGAGCCGGAGGCGGAGGCGGAGCTGGCAGCACACGGGTACGGCCCCACAGGTGCCGCCACAGGCGGGGCCGGAGCTGGGCCATCCTCGGGAGGGGGGCATCTACAGCCGCTGTCAGCTGAGCCGTCAGACGCGGGGGCGCCGCGGCGGCGCAGCCATTCGGGGGCAAGTGCAGGGCCGCTGTCGGCAGGGGCGGGGGGCCCAACACCAGTGGGGCCTGGCGTAGGGAGAATGCTTGGCGGCGGCAGCCGGAGCCACGGGCCTGGGCAAGCGGGCGGACTGTCCTCAGCGGCAGCAGCGGCACTCAGCCGCGCAGGCGGGGGTCATGCAGCCGGTGAGGAGGCCGCGGCTGCCGGCCCCTCCTCCGCATCCGCGGCCGCCGTACCTGCTGCGCCCGCCGCCGCGCTCGCCAAGCGCTCCTCCAGCTTCACAGGCAACTGGGCAGCCACAGCCCACGCCGGTCATGCCGGCCAGCCCGCGCCGCTTGCTGGGCCAGGCCCGGGGCCGACCTCCTCCGCCAGCAGCAACTCACCCAAGGGGGCGCCGCCCGCCGGCGGCGGCGGCGCGGGCCCAGGGCCGTCGCGGCCGCCGCTGCCCGTCTCGCTGTCGGCCCTGCAGGGCAAAGTAGACGAGCTGAACGACCTAGCGGGCGACGGCTGCGGCCAGATCGTCAAGGACGGCGCGGGGCAGCACGTGCTGGCCACGCGCGACCCCGTGAACCTGGTCATCTACCGCGACGGCCTGCAGATCCACGTGCTGCCCGCCAAGCCCTTCAACGACCCCGCCTCCGCCAACGTCATCCGCGACATCATGGACGGCTACTTCCCCTACGTGCTGAAGCGCGACTTCCCTGACGGCGTGCCGCTGCGCGTGGTGGACCGCACGCACGACAGCATCGACAGCAGCCCCAGCCGCCGGCCGGGGCCCAGCGGCGGCGCCGCCGGCGCAGGTGGCGGCGCCGCCCCGCGTGCCGGCGCCGGCGGAAACGTTCGCACATGGGACGACATTGACGTGGCGGGCGGGGCGGCAGGCGGGCCGACGCCGGAATCCCGGGACAAGTTCCTCAGCCGGCTGCCGCAGGCGGTGATCAAGAACGGCAAGGTGATTGAAATCCGGTCCGACATCAGCAAGATGATGGGCGGGCCGGGATCTGGATCCGGGCACGAGGCCGGCAAGGGTGACGTGGCGCTGGTGTCCACTCCCGTGGACGCGCTGCTGTCCACGATGCAACGCAACCACGTGGGGCCCTCGCTGCCGCCGCCCAGCCGCGACGGCTTGCCGCCAGCGACCGAGGTCACGACGCTGCAGGTGCGCACCGGCGCGGGGGCGTGGCCCTGCCTCTGCGCGTGCGTTGTACTTCCGGGCGCATCCGCCTACACCCGCTGGCTTGTCCGTAGCTACCGTACCCCCAACACAGTGCAGCACTCCCAACAACACCCACATGACGCCTGAAACGCCCCGCTTCCCTGCCCGGCTCCCCTGCCCTGCACCCGCGCACGTAGGTCAAAAGCATGGACGGCAAGCAGACCTTCATCCTCAAGTTCCGATACGATGACACCATCGGCGCACTGCGGACCGCGCTGAACGCGCACCACACGAAATCTGGGCACGCGGGTATGGCCTATGAAATTCGGTCCGCCTTCCCTGCCCGCGCCTACGCGGATGAGGCTGAGACGCTGCGCGCAGCCGGACTCATTCCGAATGGGACGCTCTTCCTCCGTCCGGTGTGAGCGGGCTGGATGGCTGTTTCGTGCCTGGTAGACGTACCGAACTGGCAGCGGATGGTAGCTTAGGGATTGAAGTCTCGTTTTGCGACCTGACATGCGCAGGGGTTTTGCAACCTGACATGCGCATGTGTGGCACTGAGTCGACCTGTTTTAGAAAGCGCGGCAACGTTTCCGAATTGCAAGTACTTAACTGCCTGTTTTTACCGTGCTTGTCGGCTTGGACTCCACAGCACCTGAGTGATCTGACTTGTTGCTTTTGAGGCGCGCTGGCATCACCCCTGATCAACCTGTACACCTTCCAATGCTATTCAAGACCCGCGCATGACCGTGCAATACGGTACACTTGACATATCGAATGGTGATTACAGTTGTCCCTCAGCGGAACTCAAGCTCAGTCTGTCCTATGTATCATATACGTGCATGTACTATGCACGCCTTCTTCCTTCACCCAATCCCTGATTCATCTGGTTAAGCCGCGCACGCAGTACTGCCATTTGCAGCCGTCGGCGAACGCCCTAGTATCACCCCAACACACTATAAGGCCAAGCCCGCTACGAAGTCTACCATCTACAATTCTTAAGCCCATACTACTGCGACGGGCAGCAGCCTGCGGGCGCCGGGTCATGCCTTCCGCAGCACCCCTACAGCATCTGCCAGGGCTGTGCTACCTCGCAATGCTCGCCGCATCCACCATCTGAGCCGCCATGAGAGCCACCGGCATAGTCCAGCGACCTCAGCGCAGCCGCGCAGCTCAAACTCCCTGGTACCAGAACACCCGCCTTGCGGCTACATCAGACCCCAGCCGCCGGTTACTCCCGGCCTCCACTGCTGCGGCTGATGGCGCCCGCAACCGCAACTGTTACGCCGCTGCGCCGGCTGACGGCTTTGCGCTTGCCCTGGCGCCAGGCCGCTCCATAGCGCAAGCGCCCCCCAGCTCCTGCCTCCTCCAGCGCCCCGCCTTGCGCCACCCCGCGCCGCTGCGCCCAGCGCCGCTACCACGCGCTCCTCCTAGTGCGTCAGCTTCTCCAGCGCCTCGGCCTCGTGCTGCAGGCGCATGAGGTACTTCTGCTCGCGGAAGTTGATCCACTCGTACTCGCCCTGGTCCACCAGCTTTTGCCGCCACGCCTCCACGTCGCGCCAGGCGGTGCCGGGCTCCAGCGCCTCGCGGCGGAACATGGTGGCCAGGTTGTGGTAGTGCGTGGACACGTCGTCCAGCACCCGGTCGCGCTGGGGGCAGGAGGGAGCGGGGGAAGGAGGGAGCGGGGGTGGGAGGGAGCGGGGGTAGGAGGGAGCGCGGGTGGGAGGGAGCGGGGCGGGAGTGTGGACAGGAGTGGGGCAGGAGCGGGGCGAGGGAGTCTTTTGAGAGGGTGTTGGGGAGAGTGTTAGGAAGTCGAGGCGGGAGGAGCAGGGAGGCGCTTTCCACGTGCATGTACGGTACCCTGAGACCGGGGACCCGAACCCACAGGGGGCAGGGCATGGGGGCAGGGTTTGGCAATGGCATGCCCCACTCCCGACGCTGCACCGTGAAGCTATATCCTCTTGGCTTCAATGCACGACACCCCCTTCGGCTTCCGAGGCAGCTACTGCTGCTGTTGATAGCAGCCGTGGTGCCGGCAGGCAGAACAACCCTGAGCGGTTCCCCTGCCCCCGGCTGCTGGTGAAACCCTGAGGCTCCTGTCCAGGCGCGCCCACCTCATGGTCTGTGAGCTTGCGGATGAACTTCGCGGGGCTCCCGCCCCACAGCTCGCCAGAGGGGATGCGGCGGGCCGGAGGCACCACCGAGTTGGGGGCCAGAATGGACTCCGACTCCACGACGGCACCCTCGCACACTACCGAGCGCGCGCCGATGATGACTTTAGGCTCAACGCGGCACGAGCGCAGCACGGCGTAGGGCTCCACGGTCACCTTCTCGCCAATCAGAGTCGCCGCGTTCAGCCCCGTCGGCACAGCCCTGCGTGCACGACCCCGTGTTCAGAAATGCGGCACCCCCGGTAATTTCATGATTCCCAGATTCTGACGCACCGGGCAGCGTGAACGACAGCGCGGTCCAGGATAGCAGACCGGTTGCCCAAGCGAATTTTGTTCAGGTCGCCGCGCAGCACCGCTCCAAAGAACACGGACGCCTGCACATTCAGTAATCCATTGGCTCATGTGGCATAAACATGCTGCGGCGTCTCCCCCGGGCAGCAAAAGCTCCGGGACTGCTCACCCCTCCATAGATGTCCACATCACCGCAGACGACCGCATTTGGCGCCACAAACACATCCACGGGGTAGTAAGGCTCCTTATCCAGCAGCGGAAAGATGCTGCGTTGCCGGTTGTACCACTCGTCCTCAATGAGGACTTGCTTCACCGAGGGGCCGTTCGGGGCATCGAAGAACTGCGAGGACACGCCGCGAAAGCTCTCGGCGGTCTGCGTGAGCCCCGCCCGTGCAAAGGGCACCAGAGACTGGCCCACGCGCTTGAGCATGGTGATGCTCCGTTTGCTCCCGCGAGCGGACTAGACCTAGCCCTTCAAATGTAAAGGTATGCACTTGCTACCTAACTATATCACCAAATGCAGCTCAGGTCCCGCCATGCAAACCGTGCCTTCGCACGCTGCCCCATTCCGCGTGCCGCCCATCAGCCCCCATGCGGGTGCGCAAGGGTATGTTTGTTTGCAGCTGTTGCTGTTTTCCACCAGCCCCCTCATTCCAGGAAAAGGGGGCTACATATGCACACCGTACGTGCCTTGAGCGCAGTGGCTAGGGTTGGCCGTTGGCCAAGAATGGCGTGTCAGCTGTGTAACGCACCCTCTTGCGCACCCTGGTGGAAGCCGTGCACTGCTGTGCATTCGCAGGTACTGTTGGTGCTTGCAAGCGCCTTGCCCTCTCGAAAGCTCTATGAGCCATCACGCTGCAGGGAGAATGGAGCTGAGAGACCGAGGAGAGCTGGGCTGAAGTGCTGCGAGCCCCGCGGCTATGGCCAAGAGGACTGAACAGGCCAGCCAGATCACGAGCCAGGATAAGGTGCTTAACACCAGGGGAGGGCCGACACTGTAATGTAGGATGCATGTGTCCATGAACGAACGGCGACCGGAAAACCGGTATGCGCGGTGGTTGGATCAGGTTAGACCAGGTTGGATGGCATGAAAGGGTGAACGACGAGAGACACATCTGGCAACCGCATCATCGGCTTACCCGGGGTTCTGGGATTAGGTAGCCTTCTGCGTGTGCCCATTCACAGTCACGCCGGCCTTTCACGCAACGTTCAACCGCTTATCTTCTATACCGGTACCCAAACCTGGACACCCGCCTCCGGCCTAGTTTAATCACTTTGCGTAGCCGCCGTGCCGTGCCGTGCCGTGGAATGCTTGCACCATGGCTAACATCGTATACACTTCTAGGCTGAGTCCATGGTCCCGTGCCAACACTGTAAGCACCTCTCTCACCCTAGCCCCCTGCTTCTCTATGCAGGAATGTGCGCACATCTCTAGCAGCATCCAATCATGAGGGCATGCAAGCCTGTTAGCAACGTCTTCGGCATTTGCTAGCAGTTATGCTCCATAAACCAACTGCTCTCGAGCTCTGAATGAATGGTTCCGGGCCCACATTCATAACATGCAGCTTCACATAGCATAAACCGCATGCACGGAAGTTCACATATGATGCACGTGCGCGAGCACCAAGCATTAACGGCGGCATACGAACCAGCAACATATGGCACGAGGCCGCGGTCAAGATCATTGTGGCAAACCTGGTGCATCTTTAATGCAGCTGCCTGGCCATGCGGCGCTCCCCACGCTCCCTGACATTTGGTTTGGCATGTTTGGGTTTTGTTGATCCTACTCCATTACCCTCCATAGATGTCCTCGTATTATAGTAGCCCATGCGCGTCGCCCCCCACACATGTCTTCAATTTCTTCAATAAGGCACCCATCTCCCCTGGCATAACGTCTTCGTGAGCGCGGCAACCCAGCCACACCTGCCCGTCCCGCGCCTGGACCTGGTTCTCGTGACCCTGCTTACCTCGCCGCTCAATCACCAGCATTTCCTCCCGCACCACCGCCTCCTCCTGCTCCTCCACCTCCCCCCTGCCGCAGTGTGAGCCCCCG
This sequence comes from Chlamydomonas reinhardtii, assembly GCF_000002595.2. Taxonomy (NCBI): domain Eukaryota; kingdom Viridiplantae; phylum Chlorophyta; class Chlorophyceae; order Chlamydomonadales; family Chlamydomonadaceae; genus Chlamydomonas; species Chlamydomonas reinhardtii. The sequence goes on along the minus strand of NC_057009.1, from coordinate 6,629,324 downwards.
TGCGCCCCCCGGGAGCGGCCACGTGATGCCGGTGCTCTCCCAGCTGGCGTTGCCGGGCCAGCGCGGCCCCGCGCCCAGTGTGAACGTGCGCTCGTTGGCTGGCAGGTAGAGCGGGTAGCAGCTGGCGAAGGCGAAGCGGGGCAGGGACGCGTACAGCGAGTCGTGCGCCGGGGCCATGGCCTGCAGGGAAGGGAGGAGGAGGCGGGGGGAGGGGCGCGCGGGCGGGTGGGTTGCGGTAATGGTACCCGGCAACCGGTGCGAGGGAGGAGGACGGCACCGAATGGCGCTGGTGGTGGTGGTGGTGGTGGTGGTGGTGGTAGTGGTGGTGGTGGTGGTGGAAAGTAGAGGGAAAGGCAAACGGTCTGCCACCCGCCCGCACACACGCACCTGCTCAAACGTGAGCACGTCGCCGGCCGGGTGCAGCAAGCCGTAGGGGTGTGCGCAGTCCGCGCCCTTGCAGTGCACCAGCACACTCAGCACGGCGTCCAGCCGCGACAGCAGCGCCGCCGGCGCCTCCGCCGCCAGGTTGGTCTGCTCGTACGGGTCAGTGGAGAGGTCGTACAGCTCGCGGCGGTTGCCCTTGCACCAGACCGAGTACTTCAGGCAGTACACGGGCGGGCCCTGGCGGGCGGCGTCGGCCGGCTGCGGCACCTGTGTGTCGGTCGGGGAGCGGCGCGCAAGGAGCTCGAACTCGCGGCTACCCCAAGGGTTTGGACCGATGGACGCCAGGCAGGGTTCAAGAGCGATGAATGCCGCGCCGGTCCCTGGCACAGGCTCGGTAGGCCATGCTACCGACATGCAAGGCTATCAAGCCGCAGAGGCCCGGATTGGGGTGGCTTGCTGGCGACAGCTGCACGCACAAGGCGAGGCGACAAAGGCGAGCGGCACGCACCATGAGCGCGGGCGGGACGCTGGTGCCCGCCGCCGCCAGCTTCTGCTGCGCCGCTGTGAAGTTGGGTCGTAGGGTGGAGCACAGGCGCAGCGCCTTGAATGTGATGCCGGGGAAGTAGCCGGCCTTGGAGTCCGAGTCCCACGCCTCCAGGATGACACTGCGGATGTGGAGGACGGAGCCAGGGGGGGGCATTCCGCATTCCATGAGGGCTATCAATATGCGGGTTGGGATGGGGGATGCAGAGAGGCATCACAGCAGGGAGCAGAGCCGGGACAGGTTGCGGCTGCAAGGTGGTGCAGGATCTGTGGGGTGCGGGGCTGGGGTGGTGGACAGGGCACGGCAGGTGTTGGTCAAGAGAGCAGCAGCAGCAGCAGCAGCAGCAACACGGACCCGGGCGCAGACGCATGGTGTTGGGCCGGCGCCTCACCTCTCGCGGCGCCAAATGGGCGGCGGCGACAGCTTGGACCCGGCAGCCACGCTGCTGTTGCTGCCAGCCGCCGCGGCCCTCACACCGCTGCTTGGGTACGTGAGGGACGCAGGCGCACTGGTGGTTGTGGCCACTGCTGCGCGCAGGGCCTGGTCATACAGGTCAGTGGTGAGGCCGGGCAGCGGCAGCGGCAGGCCGTCAAGGCCGCGGGGCTGGGGCAGGCCTGCGTGGGCGGTGGCGAGATGCGGGAGCGGGGGCGGGAGTAGGAAGGGGAGTGGGGTGGAGAAGTGCGCCCGCGCTGGGAGGATGGTGCACAGCAAGGCCCGCGGTCTGCAGCACCCACAGGCCACGGCATGAGAGGGTGGGTGTGCGGGGGTTGCAGGCGGCAGCGCAGCTGCGTCCAGCACCGCGCGCTTGCTCACCCGCCAGCGCCAAGATGGTGGCTGGGATGTCGATGAGGTTCGCCTGTTGGTTTGGGGCAGCTCGGTCCGGTCAGGCAGCTGCCGCACCAGGGTGGCATCAGGAGTGCGCGCGCAGGACTTGGTCCCAACCCGGAACCACCCACAGCGTGCACCACTCACGACTATCCCAGCGACTCCCAGACCTCCCACACGGGGGGGGGCACCATGCCGACGGGTCTGAATATGTTCTCCTCACTCATGCGGCCCTCCAGTCGCGGCCCATTGCGGCGGGCTCCAGGCCGCGGCTTCTCGCGTGCCCTAGCCCCAAAGCCAGAGCCTGGATGCATCGGCATCGGCCATCCCATGAAGCTCCCACCCCCCTCACGCCCACTCCCGCCCCGACCTAACCCACCTGGTAGGGGCTGACCACGCCCGCCTCCACGCCCGGACCCCGGATGAACAGCGGCACGCGGTTGTCTTCCTCCAGGTTGGTGCCCTGGAGCCAGAGGGAGGGGAGGGTGAGTTAAATATTATTCCAGAATCCATGTAAAAAAACTTGGGCGCGGGCAAGAGGGGCAGAGGGACGGCGGGCGTGTTGGCAAGGGTGAGGAGGGAGGCGGCATCAACGCACGGGGCTGTGCGCTTATCATGTGCGCGTGTGAGTGTTGTTTGCATTGGCTGTCGGCATCTAGCTCGTCGCGTGCCATCCGACATGGGCTCACCTTGCCGTCCAGCAGCGAGTGTTGCCCCATGTGCTGCGAGGGCAAGCAAGGGCGCCATGGTGTGATGCACTTTAGCGTTCATCTAGTTCGCAAGGCGCCGTCACAACTAGTCATCTGGACACAAACGCGCAGGTACAACACAGGCTGCTACACTACCAGGTAACCCCGCCCCTGCCTCCCCTTCCGCTTACGTGATCCCTTGCAACAGCCAGCTTACCAGCCCGTTGTCGGATGTGAAGATGATGTAGGTGTTATTCAGAATGCCACGAGCCTCCAGTCGGTTGACTGTTGGCAGCCGGACGCGTTGCAAAGGGGTGCGGGCGGCAAACGTATTGCGTGTTAGCGTTTTACCCATACCAAATCCTTCCTGTCCCCCATGCAACTTGCGATATAGCTTGGCACACGTAATGCCTGTGGCTTGGCACACGTAATGCTTGTGATGCCTGTGATGCGATGCCTGTCAGCAATATCCCGCCCGCGCCCCCAACCCAGCATCCCTGCCGCTGCCCGGGACAGCCCGCAGCCTGCAGCCCCTGCTGCTGCGTCAGGCAGCTCTCACCCAGCGCCTCCAGCATCTCGTCCACGGCCCGCAGCGCCCGCAGCCGCGCCACGTACAGGTCCGTCATCTGCTGCACCGACTGGGCCCTGGGGCGCGTGGAGGTGGCGGCGGAGGAGGCAGAGGTGGTGTGAGGCCAGGGACGGAGTATCCAGGCAGCAGGAAAGCAAACGCCCCCGCCCGCCCGCCTGCAGCCGTCGATGCATCCACTACCGCAACCGCAACCACCACCACAGGCCGATAGCCGCCCCCACAGGCCCGCCCTCACGCACCCCCGCACCCACGCCCACCCACGCCCTCACGCACTTGGTCATGTCGATGCGGGTGTCTGGGATCAGCGGGTTGGGCGTGCGCAGCGTGGGGTTGGCAGGCAGCTGCAGGCCCGGGTACAGGCCCGCGTGCCGCGCCGCGGGCGGCGGCGGCACCCAGCCCTCGCCGTTGTTGTCCTTGTGCGGCGTGGCGGGCGTGAGGTGCAGGTACAGCGGCTTGCGCGCGGCCACAGCGGTGCTGCGGAAGGCGGGGCATATGCAACGGCGGCGGCGCGGCAACTCAGCTGGCGCTGGAGGAAGGCGGGGCATATGCAACGGCGGCGGCGCGGCAACTCAGCTGGCGCTGGAGGCCCTGTCAAGGGGCTCAGAGCACATTGGGCGTCGCGATCACTAGGCCCTCACAAGTGCTGGCATCCGTAAAGTCACCAAGGCGCTTGGTGTAAGAACGTTCATTGTTCTCGTTGTTAGCACCCAGAGTCGCGTGTGTTGCGGCCCCTGCCCGGACGCACTCTATGTACGCCAGCGCCTTGTCTCGGATGAGGTCGGTCTGGTACTGCCCACTCAGCGGCGGCGTGCTGGGGCCGCAGTTGAGCGAGAAGGTGGAGTTGTACAGCGCGTAGGTGCCGGTGGTCAGCGCTTCGAAGCTGTCCCAGCCGCGGGGGCAGACGACGCCGGCGGGCAGAGGCACCTGCACACAAAAGGCAGGGGTAGGACGAAGGGCGAAGGGCGAAGGGCGGGGCAAAGGTACAGACTCCAGTCACGTCGCCCGGCAACGTCGACCTGCTGTGGGGCTGCGGGGTGATTTGTATCCCGAGCCTTTTCCTAGCCCAGCATGACAACGCCCTGGCGCCTGTGCGGCACCTGATGCGCCACACCCCGCGCCTGGCCACGGTGCCGGCACTTGCTCGTCGCTTCCCACAACCTCACATGCCCCCCCCCCCGCCCCGAAGACCACGCGCTGCCGCGCCCGTGCCTCGCTCACCCCGAAGCTGTTCAGGAACTTGCCGACCAGCACGGTGTGGTAGCCCGCCGCCTGCAGCCAGCCCGGCAGCCAGTCGCCGTCCAGGCCGCTGCGCGCGAACTTGCCAAAGGCGCCTGCGCACCAGCGGTCGAGCGCACATGAGAGGCACGCCAGCGGTTCTCATGTCCGACCGTCCCGAGTCCCAACCCACATCAGCAAGTAAGGCCGCGCACCCAAATGTAGTTGTTGCTAAGCGAGCACTGTTGCTAAGCGAGCACCACGCCACAGAGGCGCCCACCAGGCCTGCGCCGCGTGTAATAAAATAGCCCATGCGCAACCCACCTGCAGGGTACCAGTTGGCGGTGACGTTGCTGCAGTGGCTCAGGCGGCCCGTCAGCAGCGACACGCGCGCCGGGCAGCACACGCTGCACCATGACACGGACCGTGTTGGGGGCGAGGGAACCCGAGGTGCGGTCATGGGGGTGTGCAGGTGGTGCTCATCAGTCACGTACCCAACGACTCCGTACGGTGGCCCGGTCGGCCCCTTACAGCTGGCCGCGGGATTGCAGCCCACAAACCCAGCACGCAACCCCCCCCACCCCTCTCACCTGGTATTTACAACCCACCCCTCTCACCTGGTATTTACAACCCACCCCTCTCACCTGGTATTCACAACCCACCCCTCTCACCTGGTGGAGACCAGCGTGTTTGCGAAGCGGCTGCCGCTGGCCCCGATGAGGCGGTGCAGGGCGGGCATGTAGGCGGGGTCGGCCGAGCCCAGCACCTCATCCTGGTCGTCCGTCACCACTGCGGCGTGTGGCGCGGTTGACAGAAAGAGAAAGAGAGACGGAGAGGGAGAGGGAGAGGGAGCATGTCTGCATGTGTCCATGGTGTCAGGTCGGATCGGGTTGCGCGAGGTGCGCGTGAGCGCCCCAAATGCCTAGCGCACCGCACAGAACTGCCAGCCGCCGTTCGGTCCCTTGACCCGTGTGCAGCGGCCCGTGGTGGCGTGGCGGCCGCTCACCCACGACAAAGTTAGGCGGTGAGGCGCCACTCAGCGGAAGGCCGCTCAGCGGCCCTGGTGGCGCGGGCGGCGCGGGCGGGCACCGGGACTTGCTCCCTGGCCCGCTCCTGCAGCGCGTGTCGGCGGCACCGGAGGTCGCCTTGGAGGGCGCTGGCCCCCGCTTTCCCTTCCCAGCCTGCAGCGCAGTGCAAGACGTACGGCGTGTGACGCGACCTCCACAGCATCCTGACAGGAGACAGCGTGTCAAGCTTTTAGGGCGCCGCATTGGCCAGCGGGACTGGAGCCGCCGCATATGTGCTCGCAGAGGGTTCGTACATGCACCCGCGCCGCGCTGGCGTGCCATACGCTGGCGGGCCCCGAGGCCCCGCTTCATAGTTCCCCAGATGTTGCCTGAAACAGGCACGTCAACTCATGCATCCTCACGTTTTTCCGTGCGTGCGCGCACGCGGGCGAAGCAACCATCAGCACGAACACCAGGAGGAAAGATGTCATCCATCGACTACGGCTGCCCCGCTTCTGTAACCCAGGGGCCCACATGTGCGCCATGCGTTGCTTGCGGCACCTCCTTCCTACACAAGAACCGCTGCCTGTCATCGGAAGAGCCGCGGTGGGCACACGAATGACAAGGAGCAAGGAAGGGGAGCACGTCCGCGCACACAGGGCACGCGAGTGTCTGGGCGCCTAAGAGTACCCGCTAGCAAATATACCGACATTTCATCATCGAATGTCTACCTTGGAGTTAGTGACGCTTAGGAACAGCGAACTGTCTATGCATCGGAGCCGCTGCGCCCGCCCGCGCGCCCGCGTGCCCGCAAGGTGCTGTAAGTATAGATATTAGCTATCAGCGCGTATATGCAGTTTATTACCCAAGCTCAGCAATCTCCGCGTGAGTGACAAACAACTGAGTGTTGGCTAAATGAAGCGCGCTATAGGTCCGCTCAGATACATATACAGTATGTAGCAGCTTATGCATAGTGTACGCCGCTGGCGGGAGTGAGCAGATTTAGCAAAATGCACGAAGAATGCGAAAAGGTATACTCAGCGCTACAGAACGCTATTTCGTCCTCTTATCATAACAAGTTCGTGTAACTACCGCGACAGTGCTCCGTGCTTGTCTTTTTCTTTGCAGCGACGCGGGAACCGGTTTGGTAAGGCCACCGTTTGGCCACAACCGACGAAAGCGCGCGTCCCCACAGCTCAACATTTCCCCTTCCCATGTCCTGGCCGCAATTCCGGGACTGCATCCCACGGACCAACTAGCTATCTACATGTTGTGTTATAAATACCGTCCGGGGCAACCCGGAACGTGCACCACAGCCTCTGCGCCCCAACTTTGTGCTGACCTGTGCTCGGCGCAGTTTGGCGCCGAATGCGGCTTTGCCCACGAAACCTTTCTGTCCGTGCCCCTGCCTGCCCCGCCCCGCGGGCACACAAAAAGGTTTCGCGGGGCAGCCGGGCAGGCACACCGTGACACACAGGAAGTTTCGTGGGTGGGCAGCCAGAAATCTTCGTGGGGCGATTAAGGGATAGTAATAGGCATCCGTGATTCAGGGGGGGGGTAGAAAGCTCAGATTCTTACCCCATGCTCAAAATTACAGAGCTTTAGGAGAGCATTATGCACGTACTTTTAGTTTTTTAAGGGGGTGTCTGGTGAGGAAGTTCTGGGCCGCTAAAGTTGGGGGGTCGGTCCTCGTCCCTGGGGGTCCGTCGGGTTTCGGGAGCTCATCCTGGCGGATTTCGGGAAGCGCCCCACAAGCAGAACTAGGGGCCAAACGCAGCAGTACGAGGCTCATATGTGCACGTTATGACGTAATAAGCACAAACAAAGCGTGGGAGGGCTAAGTTGCGCGTCCGGGCGTGGACATGTCGGGACATGTCTCCACATTCAACACATGCGCACTGACACAGCTGGGCTCTGAAGCGCTGGTGCGCATGAGTTCACGTCTAACAAGGCTGCCGATGCACATTGTCCATTCGTCACGCGGCAGAGAGTTGAGCGCGGGGTGGTCTGGGTCGAGGGGATTCCATGGATAGGATCCCGCCCGCGACCGAATCACCGAAGTCTCAGAACAGGACCGCTGATGGCACGGAGTGATAGTGCTCGTCAAGAGGAGTCGATTGACACCACTTTGGTATAAAATGGAGGGGTTTTAACCCCTGAACAACAAGGTTTTGTCCGTCGGGGGGTCGGTCGTCCCCTCAAGGGGGGTCCCGGGGGATTTCGGGGCATGGGGTCTGGCACTTTGTTTCCTACCCCCCCCCTGCGTGATTGGCCACAAACCCTGCGGAGTGCATCTCTGCTTGGTGGAACGTGTTGACAAACTCACAAACAGAAAGTCTCGTGGGCGGACTTACAAAGTGCAAACCGCCAACTGACAGCCAACTGACTTCCTCCCTTCCGCCAAGCTGCTTAACTCCTTCAACGCTTACGGCGCCGCTCCTTAAAGTAGCAGGGGTAGCAGAGGCCCTGAACATACTTGCGGCAGTTGCGGATGCCACAGTGCCGGCACTCGCCGTTGGGCCCACGCTGCTTTCGCAATGAGAGCACGGATGGCCGCCTTCCGCGCCGCCGCCGAGCGCTTGGAGCAGCCGACCCGGCCCAGTGCGGCGGCCACCGCCGCCGAGCGCTCCGAGCAGCCGACCGGGCCCAGCTCACGGGCCATCCCGGCACCAAAGCCCTCGCCCGGGTACCGTGTGGCGGCCGCCGCCGCTGCCGCCGAGCGCTCCGAGGCGGGGGCGGCAGTCAGTCAGAAAGTTGCGTCATGAGCAGCAGGCACACGGAACACTCGATGCAATTATTTGCGAATCTTCCTTCCTTCCTCGCGCCCAGCCAAGCCCTCTACCCAAGGAACCTTCCTTTCCATCCCTTTGTCCACCGCCCAGCCATACCTTGTCACCCCTGGTTGACACCCACGTACTTGAACGTGACCTGATTCCACCGAGTATTGGAGGACCTGGTTCCCGTGGTCATGGCCTTTGGGACCGGTGTCCGCATATTAATTAGGCCGACATCCGTCAAATTTGGTGTGCGTGGGGGGGGGGGGAGAAGTGGGCGGAGGAGTCAAAGTCCATGTCGGGGACTCGGGGTGGGCGTGGCTGGTGGCCCGCCGTGACATGGGGCGCGACAGTTGTACCCCGCATTTTTATGCAATCAGGCAGTGTGCACCTGTTATAACTTATAACGCGCAACAAGCTAAAACAGTATAGTCTGCGAGCTTACTGTCGCAAGCAGTTTTGCCCCAAGGTTCTTTACATTTCGTGTTTCAAAAATGGCGAGTCGTGTATAGACCGGCTGTGTGCTTCTTCGGACGCTAGACCTTTACGTGCACGTTTATAGCCCACACACTGCGTAGATATTTCCACGCCCGACTCGCCGCCAGCACAAGACTCAACATGGACCAATACCAGCTTGCTCAGCTTCAGCAGCGGTTTCAGGAGGTGCGTGCAAGCATGCTGGGCCACAAGAACACCTTCAATAGCCACTTGGGGGCCCAGCAGGGTTGAGGTTGCCTCGGGAGGCCCGCCAAACGTTCAAGTTGCGCTCGGCGGGCCGAGAGCCCTCCCGCTACCTCCGACGCCTAACAACGCGATTCAAATGCCCCACATAGCATGCATCTATCGAGATCGGTGTAACTAGCGTCGGGTGTAGGGTTGACTATTTCAAATGTGCGATGCATTTCGTGCTCTTTTGGCGCGCTCTGCGCTTGAGGGGTTTCGACCTTCTACAATGCCACCGGTGTCAGAAACGAGATATCGCAACCGTGCTCCCGCAGGTTAACCTGAGCGGCGGGGTTGACCAGGGCGCCATGCTCAAGTCAGCAGGTGACCTGCTGTCATCCGCTGAGGCCACAACACAGTACAGCTCATCAGAGTCTAGCTCTGGAGCCGACAACTTGAACCAGCTGGACAGCTCCAGCCTCCTGGACACAGGCATGCTCGCTACAGCGCGGCAAAGTGATGGCGCGCGCTCTACCGGGCAACCGGTAAGCTTGGTCGCTGATCAGGGCGTTTAATGGAGGCGCCATTGGTGTACTGCTTGGCACAAGCAACGGGATGGTGGAGTCAGCCGGTCAACTGCGCACTTGGGTGCGCGTGCGCGCGCACCCACCGCCTCAGGCTTCACCCCTGACAGCTCACACACCGCTGCGCTCTCCCATCCACGATTCCGTGAAGTCGCAGGAGGGAAAGGCGCAGATTTGCTTCGACTTCACAAAGGGCGTGTGCTCACGTGGCGACAAGTGCAAGTACTCGCACGACCTCGCAACCATCGTGCATTTCAACAGCAAGGAGAAGGGCATCTGCTTTGACTACCTGCGCAACCAGTGCCACCGCGGCCTCCTGTGCCGGTTCAGCCACGACCTCTCAAACATTGCGCAACAGTGCCAGGTAGGCTGTTGTTTGAGATGTCCACGAAGCATTCCTGGAGTAGAGCAACAGCGGCGCGTAACAAGTTGGTTTGAACCCATTGGCGTGCCTCTTTGGTCACTTGTTGCTGAAATGGCCGGCACGTGACGTACCTTGAACTCACAGGTGAACAACGGTGTAGCCCGCGGTCCGGCACAGGTGAGGCATGTGTCCCTAGCTCCAAATAATACATGCACGTTTGTGCTGCCATGCCCTTGCTTGTTTGCCATGCCGCTGCATCTCGTGTGGCCCCGACGCGTTTACCATTTCGTGTAATGTGTAATTGCAGGGCGCCAAGCCAAACGCCATCTGCTACGACTTCGTCAAAGGCGTCTGCCAACGCGGCGCGGAGTGCCGCTACAGCCACGACCTGTCCCTCATCGCGCGCATGGCCCGCGGCGGCAGCGCGCAGCCCAAGGCTGGCGAGGTCTGCTACGACTACCTCAGGTGAGATGCCAGTAAGCGTGGACGCGCACAATCAGTCTCCGCCTTCCTTATAGCATGGCGGGCGCTCGACGTGTCCCTTGTTTGCAGATTGCTGGCATGCCCACTGAACCTTTCGCCTGCGTGTACTTCGTGCAGGGGCCGCTGCAACCGCGGCGCCACCTGCAAGTACTCGCACAACATCGCCTTCCTGGCGGCGCCCGGTTTCCTGGGCAACGCCATGTCGTCGGACGGTGTGCCCATGGCTGCGCAGGCGCCGGGCGGCCACATGTCGGCTGGCGGTGCGCCGCCGCTCGGCCCCATGCCTGTCCCCGGCGGCCCAGGCTTCATGGGCATGGGCGGCATGTCCGGCATGGGCCCGCGCCCCCTGCACACCGCGCTGAGCGCCGACCAGGCCACGCTGAGCCACGTCCTGGCGGCGGCGGGGCCGGGCGCCGTCAGCCAGATGCTGGCGGCACAGGCGGCGGCGCAGCAGAGCAACGGCTTGGCGGCCGAGGCGGCGGACGGGTGAGCACAGTGGAAGGTGGTATGTTAGAGGGATCGTGCAGCCACTAGTGGGGGGTGATGTTGTTGATGATGTTCCATGTTGATGTGCGCTGGTGCCCTGGCGCATGCTGACCTTGCGCTCCCGCTTTCCTACTCCACAGGCGCCGGCGCTCCAACAGCCTGAACGGCGACATGGGCAACGACACGCTCGCCGTCAACGACCAGCCGCACTGGAACGCCAAGGGCCTGGCCATGGCACAGCACGCGGCCATCATGCAGCGCATGGCGGGCATGGCGGCGGCTGCTGGCATGCAGCAGGCCTTCGGCGGCGGCATGGGCCAGGGCATGCCCGGACGAGGCATGCCGCCGGGCGCTGACGCCATGTCCCACTTGTACGGCAAGCCGCCGCCATCCATGGGCTCCTACGGCGGCCACGACACAAGCGCGGGCATGCGGCGGCCGCCGCTGCCGCCCGGCGGCGGCAGCGTGCCCGCCGAGTTTGCGGCCCTGCTGGCGGCCGGCGGCATGGCGGACAGTCATGCGCTGTACGCTGAGACGATCAAGGCGCAGCTCCAGGCGCAGCAGGGCGCGCGCATGGTGCCCAACCTCAGCGGTGGCGGCGCGCCGCCCATGATGGCCGCTGCGCCGCAACCCATCCCCGGACGCGACAGCCAGGGCTACGACGTCGCCGCGGCGCAATACGCGCAGCAGGGCGGCTCGCAGTCTGGCGGCGGCGCGCCATCCTCGGACAGCGGCAGCCTCTCGCGGAGCGCGCCGTCGGCAGGCGCCCCGGTCAACCCCGACCTACTCCCGATGATCAAGGAGATTTGGAGCAAGCCCGGGCAGATAGCGGCATGAGCGCGCCCTAATGAGCGCACCTGCGTTGATGTTTGAGAGTTTGTGGGCTTCTTCCCTCGACGTGTTGTCAGCGTTTACAGCCGCATGTGGCTGCACATAGCTCGTTACTTGCCCGTGCACTAGACGTTTCATGATGCCTGGCGGAGAAGCTTGTACAGTGCATGCATGTGCGCGCGTGAGACGTGCCTGCTGAAGCAGCTGGGTCGTGATATGTATGTGTGAGGTGTGACTGATGACAGCCGGGAGTGAGATATATGCGTACGGCCTACAGCGCCGCGCACCTGACTGGACCCGGGAATGGCAGGGAGGCTGCGCTTCAGCCTCCCAGTTTTGCTTTGCACGCGGACATTGCCGCAAACCAACCGTATCTGTGGTGTATGTATGTATGTGGGTGAATGTGTGTTCGCACGCAGAAATGCCTATTTAGCGGGCAGGCTGTACGCCCCGAGTGCATGGACATTAGCGTGTGGAACCAGGCAGGTGGGAGTTAGTAACCTCTCTCTTATCCACACGAATTTCGATCTTCCTACGACTCAATATGCACACGGGTCATCCTAACGGCGAGAGCGCAAGGAGAGGGACACAACGACGGTGAGAACAGTGTGAGGACGGCCATAACATATGCCGACGATGCTTGGCGTGTCTCAGTCGATTGGCATGCATCCGGCTTGTTGATCGCGTCCGAACGTGGGGCAGGTGCTGACGGCTGACGGGAGGTCGTCCTGCTCTGCGGGTGAATCCTCCCCTTGACGGAGTTTGAGTGGTGACCATGTACGACAGCAGGCAGGCAGGAATGGGCTGGGCAACGCAATCAATAGGGCTAGCATGGAGCTATCGCAAGGCTAATAACTTACTTGGGTGGGCTTCTCTGCACAAGGGGACTGTCTCGTGATTACGGTAGTTGTGGGGTGGTCAACGCAAGAGAAGACACGGCCAATGCCGGAACCAGTTTTATGCAAAGTGATACTACCGTATGCACATACACCTGCGCTACACGCGGATGTAAACATATGTACTGTGCCCCCACCCCCTGCTCTTCAGCTGCAGTCCCATATGCAGCGGCCACTGCAATGCTCTACGGTAGATCCGCAGCGCAATAGCGCACGTATCGCACGGGACTAACGGCCGTGTAATCAATTGCGTGCCCAGCACAGGCACTGGTGACTGCTGTGGACGCCAGTTGAGCCAATCTAATACAGGTGCAGGTTAGGTACATGTCGCACATGTGAAATGCCACTGCACCCTGCCGCAGACTCAGCCGCACAGATGCACAGAGATGCTCCACGGTGGGCCGGTGGCACAGGGCGCACATTGACAAACTAATATCAGATCACGAAGCGCTCTGGTCCTCTGGATTCGGTGCGCCCGCGCAGAGCGCTCAACGCCTGATGGGCCACGGGCAAAACTTGCAATCACCATTACAGTACAGGACCGGCGTTGGTGCGGCCACAGGGTACACACACTCCTGGTAGATGATTACCTGCTCCAATCTTTTGCAGCCCCTAGCTGAACTGCGCAAGGTCTCCTGTTTGCCATCTGTGCGCTCCATGCAGCTTCTACTGCATCCACTGACAAGCTGTCTGCGCCTGTGCCTCCGGTCTCCTTCCTTGTCTGCTCTGCACGGCCTGACCTACCCTAAACCTTTCCGCTTCCGGTACAAGCGGGCGCTGAACCGTACTCGACAGGCGCATAACAACGCGCGACGGACCGCCTGGGCCCGCCTGCACGCCACGTCCGGCTCTGCTGCTACCACATCAGCTCCATATCCTGCCCAGCAACCACACACACACACGCTTAAGACACCCTCCAAAAAGAGCGGAAGAGAGTCGCGCTTTCTGGCACCGGCCCCTCATCCTCCGGCTTCTGACAATCTAACCCTGACCAGCGCCCGCACGAGAATGCGCGTACAAACGCAGGCCACGGCCCGCACGACAAAACAGGTTCCAGCGTGGAGGCCACAAGCCCTGTGCGCCACGCCCTGTGTCCGCACTGGTCCAGTTACTCGTACGAGACCTTGCCGCCAGCTGGGGGGGACACAAGGGGTGGGGGGCAAAAACGTCGTAATGGGCAGCACGCCGTTTTGGCGTACGCCGACAGGGCGTACACGTGTACACGGCCTGCGTAGCCATCTGCCTCCGCCGAAATCTCCGCATCAATTTTGCACAGAACCGGGCGGCTCTGCATCGTCTCGCCGCTCCTTGTGCCCTCCACCTATCGATTCGCTGCTTACCTGTTTCGAGCTGCTTCTTCATGGCCTCCGCGTCCGCCTTGGACACGCCCACCTTGATGACCACCGGCGCCTTCTCCACCTGCGATAAAGGCATGCGATGATGTGTTTCATCAGCCGTCACGCACTATTGACATGAAACGTGATGAAGCATTGCCTTCGGGGTGCGAGCGTGATGCGTGTGCGTGCCGTAATCCCGGAACCCCGTCCTTGTTCCCCCCTTGCAGCCCTTGCTTGAGCGCCTCCTCCCGCGCTTCCCCCTGACTCCTCTTTCACCCGTGCTCGTCAACGCACCAGCTCCTTGGCCTCCTTTAGGCCCAGGGTAGTGAGCGCACGAATTTCCTTGATGACCTTGATTTTCCCCTCAGCGCTGAAGGACTCCAGCTTGACGTCAAACTCTGTCTTCTCCTTCTTCTCCTCCTTCTTCTCTGGGGCTGCTGCCGCTGCGGGCGCTGCCGCGGGCGCAGCTGGCGCAGCAGCGAAAGGCATCGCGCCCATGCTAAAGGCGGGCTGCTGCACGCCCAGCTTCTTTCTAAGAATCTCTGAAAGCATGCTGCATTCTAGTACTGTAAGGCCCATGATCTCCTCCGCCAGCTTCTGCACCTTGGGGCTCCCAACTGCGACATCAGCAGAGCCACTGGTGCTTGGCTGAGGCTGAGCAGAGAACGAGCGCAGCACTGATGATCCAAGAACCATGCACGACGCTTGCTCGCCCAGGTGCTGCACCGAGCCTGTCCGCGCGAGCCAGCCCACGCCGCGCGATAGCATTTCTATCCTAATAGATCAAGTAAATACGCGTATTTGCTACTCGGACTTGTCCAGTGTCTGCAACCCCGAAAGAACTGTAACTGATGGAGACTTCCGCGCGAGCCTTCAGTGGTAAGCGTGATGGACCAGAGTGCTGTGTGTATGAATTAGCTTGACATTGCAAATGCGAGCTTTGAGTACGCGCGCGAGCGAGCATGCATTCTGGCATCATGGGGGGACTTGGGGGGTGGAGGGCCGAGCGTGCACGTCGTGGCGTGCGCAATATGCGTCTATGCTACTTCGCAGGCACCGAACATCAGCTGATGATGTTGAGGCTGCACATGCTTGACACAGATGGAAGGGGTAGAAGGGAGGGCCGGGCGCAGAGGAGAATGGGGCTGGTGTGGGGGCCTGCGTGGCGGGCCTGTCACTTGTCAGGTGTCAGGAATCGGCACGGACCTCTCCCCACCCCCATCCCCCCAAATGTCCCTATTGGCCCCTCTTCCCATCAGAACATTCACCTGACAAATCTAATCAAGCCAATTCTGAGCATAACCATCGCCGCTGGAGCGCCCCATCGTGACCGTCAACTCACCCGCCACGGTGCACCTGTCTGAACCGGGTCTGAACACTTACTCAATCATCCATACGTAATATATCATAAGAACAAAATGTGGATCGGCATCGCTGCAGGCAATTTGTGTAGCACCCACAATTGAAGCGCGCAAAATGCTCAAGCTCTACATCCACTGGGACGGCGAGCCGGCCTTCACTAAGGTAGCTAAGCGATTGATGTTGTTGTGGTGATTGTCACGTTGGGAGCGAGGTGTGTAACCCGGCGTCGACACTGGGCCGCAACACACATCCTGGGCCCGCCGGCTCACACCTACGAGCACGCAGGTCGCCAAGCTCGGGCCAGGAGCCACCGTCCTTGACCTCCGCTTCCAATGCTGGGAGGCGCTCGCAACACGCGAGCCCGCGGCTGCAGCCGCGGCTGCGGCTGCCGCAGTGCCCGGCGCCGGCCCCGCCTCCCTGGTGCTGGTGTCGGGCCCCAAGCGGCGGCCGCTGCCGCACGCAGCCGCCCTGACCGACATCCTGTCGCCCGGAGATGACGTGTTCTTTGCGGTTAGCCAGGAAACTGCTGCAGCCGGCGGCTCACCGCCGGCACCAGCGGCGGTGCCGGCATCGGGAATGGCAGCCAGTGCGGCTGCCAGCGGCGCAGACCGCGGCGCGACGGCGCCAATGCCCGCGGGCGCGGCGGCAGCCAACGCCCCTTCCAGCGGCTCAACGGCGCCTGAAGCAGCCGCAGGCGGAAGCGGGTCGGTCGCTGGGGCAAGCACCAGCATCAGCAACAGCAACAGCAACAGCAGCACCGGCGCCGGTGCGGACGCCTGTATGGGCTCCGGCCAGGGGAAAGGCGGGGGCGGCGCCGGCACGGCAGCTGCAGGCAAGGCAGCTGCCAACACACCCGCCGCAGCCGTGGAGGCCGCGGCGGCATCGATGTGTCAGAAAGAGGCACTGCTGCCCTTGGTGCACGCCTTCTGGCAGCGGGCAGAGGAGGCAGCAGCCCAGAAGAACTTTCGCAATGCATCTGAAATTCTGGAGCAGGTGAGTGTTGGGGAGGATTACGGTATATGCCCAGGAGGGTTATATGCCCAGGAGGGTAAGGCGAAAGTGGGTAAGACGAGAGAATACAGTTGGTGTTGGGCCATGCCCTTCAGGCGCGTGCGTTATTCCTGGGCAAGGGCACAGAGGTTTGTCAGCGGTGCATGGGCCTCCCTGTCCTGCAGGCACTGCTGCTTGCGCCCGAGCCCTCCAGCGCAGCGGCCTCCTCCGCGGCCGCGACCTCCTCCTCCTCGCGCGGCTCTAATCGCAGCCATGGCAGCAGCAGCAACAGCAACAACAACAGCAGCAGCAGCAGCAGCAGCTGCGCGCACTCGGACACGTTGCAGCGGCTGGCGCGGGTGTGGCTGGCTGCGGGGAACCCGGGCCGGGCGGTGCGCTGGGCGCTGCGGGCGGCGGAGGCGGCGCCGGGAAACGCGGCTGTGCTGGAGCTGGCAGGAGATTGCTTGAGGTAGGGCGTGGGGCACGAGAGTGGGGGCGTGGGGTCGGGGGAGGGGGCTGCACGGCGGCGGCAAGTGCACGCTGGCAGGGCATGCCAGGGCTCGTGGCGGGCGAACGCAGAGGCGGCGGGAGGGCGGGCACCGCCAGGGGTTAATGTTGAACCAATCCCGAAAGGAGACAGTCGCGCTGCAAGGAGGCACCGCCAGGGGGCGGGTGCCAGTGCGAAAACCGCGCGCAGCCCTCGCCCTGCCGTGCACCTGCCGGCGCCCGAGCACACGCCGGTACAGTCAAGATCTCCCCAGCGCTCCCCAGGACAGCCCCCCGTGCGGATCGGGATGTTTGGCTTGCCTTGAGGGAAGAGATCACATGAAGGCAGGAAACAGAAACCAATTGCCTTGTGCTCGCGCTTATCGCGGATGTTTTTCACACGCGCCTGCGCAGGGAGGGCGGGCGACCGCGTGAGGCGGCGGTGCACTACCAGTCCGCCCTGGAGGTGCTGGAGGAGGCGCAGGAGCGGGTGGGTGTGCGGGTGTGCTGGCGTGGGGCGGGCCGGGTCGTGGCGGTGGGAGGCTGCCCGTGTGTACACACGGGCGTGGGGGCATGGGGTGTGCGTGTGGGGTTTAGGTGGATGGGTGCGCAGCGGCCATCTTGCCAGGTTGTGGCTGCCCCGCAAAGAGAAGGCGCGGATCCGTTGGGTGCTGCTGTGCGGCGCCCTGGCTGGCGCCGTGGCGCGCTGCTTCATGCCCGTGCTTAGGTTGCCCCAACGCATCGGTCGCCTGCGCGCTGTGTGCAGGACGGAGCAAGGGGCGCAGGGGGAGGCGGCGGCGGCGCCGCCGCCGTCGGCTCCGGGCCACAGCCGCACGAGGCGCCGCCCAGCGAGGCGCAGCTGCGTGTGCGGCTGGCCCTGGCCGCGTGTCTGTACGACATACCCGGATCCGCCTCGCCGCCGTACACCAACCAGGTACTGCGGCTGCCGTACTGACCCCGCGGGGGGGGCCCAACGGGGTGGCACCGGTCCCCACGACCCACCCCACTGCACTGCCCATCCCCAGTTGTCATGTAACCCCCCCCCCCCCGCGACTGTTTCCTTACGGGATTGGTCCCCCCCCCCAGCTCCCCCATCCGCCTCCTCCCCTCTCCTAGCCCGCCCCATTTGCCTAACTAGCCATACCTGGGACCCCTCCCATCCTTTCCCTGGCCTTCAACTCCCCTCCACCTCCCCTCCACCTCCCCTCCACCTCCCGCCCCTCTACTCCTCCACCTCCCCAACCCTCCACCCTCAGGACCTGGCCGCCTCGCTGGTGATGGCGGCGCTGGAGGCCGACCCCGGCTGCGGCGCGGCGCTGCACCTGTACGGTCGCATCGCACTGGCCCGCGGCCTGGCGGACGACGCGCTGCGGGTGGCGCTGCGGCTGGCGGTGGCGGCGCCGCAGCGGGCGGACGCCAAGAGGCTGCTGGCAGAGTGCCTGCCGGTGGGGTCGAGGTGCTGGGTTGGTTGGGGTGGGGGTTGTAGATACCAGCCCAAACTGAACCGAACCCAATGCAATAGAGCGAGGAGGAGAGCGTGGCCTATGCTTTAACAACGGGGGTTGGGATGGCGTGGCGTGTCAGGCGCGAGCTCACGATCGAGGCATGAGTAGGCCCTGGGTAGGCCCCGTCAGACGTGTGCGCACATCAATTGGCTCCACACATGCCGCCCCACACATGCGCCCCACACATGCCGCCCCACATGTAGCATTGTGTGATGTATAGCATGGAGTTTTGCGTACGGCGCCAGCCCTCACAGTTACAGTGTGCACGGGTCACTGTGTGCAGGACGCCGCGGCCTGCCAGCAGCTGTATGCGGAGCTGAACGTGCCGCACGTGCGGGACGAGCAGGAGGAGGACGAGGGCGGGCAGGATGCAAGCAGTAGCAGCGGCAGTAGCAGCAGCAGCAGCGGCGCTAGCAGCAGTGCTGCTGCTGCCGGCAGTGTCAGTGCGGCTGCGGCGCTGGGCTTTGTGGCTACAGCCGTCAAGGACCACGGCAAGGTGCGCCGCGTGCTGTGCCTCAGCACCCATGCGCTGGCGCCCATGCTGGTGCCCTGGCATCTCTTGCATCCATGTACTGCTATGTGCTTCCAGCAGTACCTCGCACGAACATGGCACCGGTGCCCACGCACCCCACGCCTTGCACCCACACAATGGCATGGCACCCCATGCCGCCCGGCCTATCACCTACTTCCGGCCTACCACCTGCCAAACCGCCAAACCCGCCGCCTGCCAACCCACCATCTCCCACCTGCCAACCCCCAACCCGCCACCTGCTAAACCACGCCAAACCCGCCGCCTGTGGTGCAGGTGGGCAGCTGCATCGCGTTGCTGCGCCGCGCCTCGGCGCTGCAGCCCTGCTGCGCCTCCTACGCGCTCAACCACGTGCACGCACTGGAGCTGACGCAGGCGCTGCAGCCCGCGCTGGCGGCGGCCGCGGCCTTCTGCCGGCGCGCCGCCGGGCCCGCGGCACAGCTGGCCGGTGTGCCGCTCAAGGTAGGGTGCGTGACGTACGGTCGTGTTATGCAGCCACACAATGGCATGGCACCCTGCCCCCTGCCCCCTGCCGGCTTCCTCCTGTCCCATGGACCCTAGACCTTGAATCCTGAATTTTGGTCGCCACTGCCGCCCCTGCCCCCCCCGTCTTCAGTGCATCCTGTACCGCTTTTCCAAACATCCTTGCAACCCCCCCCCCCTTGCCTCAGGCCCTGGTCCCGCTCCTGACCGGCCTCCCGCCCCTGCACCGCGCCGCCGACCTGGACTGGTACCTCGCCTCACCACCGCCACCGCCACCCCCATCATCACAACCAGCGCCCGCACCCGACGCCGCCACACCCACAGCCGCAGCTCCTGCTACAGCCTCAGCCCCGGCTACAGCCCGCGCTGCCGCTGCTACAGCCGTGGCGGCGGCGGCGGCGCCCGCCCGGTCTGTGTGCTACAGCCCCGACCAGCTGGATGCGTTGGCTCTGCTGTTCACGGCCGCCAAGCTGCTGTTCGTGGGCGGGGCGCTGGGGGCGGCGGCAGCGCTGGCGGCGGAGGTGGAGCCGCTGAGGAGGTGGGCCGGGGGGGTTGTAAATACCAGCCCAAACTAAACCAAACCAAGCTGAACTAGCGGAGCACAGGCAGAGGCGATAGTTGCAAGTGGGGGGGAGGTGGGCATGTGCTGTGGGGCGTGAGGTGGCGGGTGAGGTGGGCGAGGAGGAGGGCATTGGGAGTGGCCGGTAATCTCCTCGAGCTAGTGGTGCTGCTGGAGCGTGCTCCCCACCATTGCCTTCGTGGGTCTTGGGCCCATGACCTCCCCTCTGCATCACGATCTCCTCCAGACTTACTCCGTATCTCATAAATGGCTACCCCACCCTGTCCCCCCAGGGCCTCCAGCGTGGAGCTGCATACCACCCTCATCCGCAATGAGGCCGCCTACTTCGGCTGCGTGCAGCAGCTGCTGGCAGACCCGCACACACCGCCGCAGCCGCCGCAGCCGCCACAGCCGCAGGGCCCCGCGGGCCCCGAGGAGGAGGGCGGCGCGGCACCGGCGCCGGGGGCGGAGGCGGGGCCGAGGGCGGGGGCGGCGGCGCAGGGCAATGCGGCGGCAGAGCCGACTGCTACTGCTGGTGCTGGTGCTGGCGGTGCTGCCGCTGCGGGCGCTGCTACAGCCCGGCCGCTGTACCTGTGCGGGGATTCGCACTGCTTGTCAGGTATGCCTCGCACGACTTGCCTGCTGGCGTGTTTGAAACAGGGATAAAGGAAGGGGTCGACACTGCCGGCTTGCTGTTGCGCTCTGCCGGCTTTACTTACTTCGCCTCATTTTGCCTCTTTAACACGGAGCGCGTGCGCGTTTTCGCACACGCACGGACATAAATACACAAACACGGTGTCGGTCCCCTCTTCCCCTCGTGCTCATGCTTCCCCAACAACACACGCCACACCCCGCAGCCGCCTGGCGCCTCGTGACGCTGCGGGGGGAGAGGCGGCTGCTGCGGCCGCAGCTGGTGACCGGGTGCAAGGTGGGGCGGGGGCCGGGCGGGGAAGGGGAGGGAGGGTAGTTCATTCCATCCCCAATGGGAGGGGGGGAGGGGGGGAAGCGGTGAGGGGTGATGTTGAGCCTGGGTTTGATCCAGCGCAGCGCTGGGGACTGGGTGCATGGGGTCTGGGGTCCGGCACGTGAAGGTGCCCGTGTGGCGTGTGCCCGTCCCACACACAGCCGCGCACACCGCACCCACCCAAGACTCCTACGGCACATGCCGCTTTCCTCCCCTCTCCTAATGCCGCCCGCACGCCCTCCGCCCGCCCCACCTGGCCCCCACACCCCACCTGGCACCCACACCCACTCACCCCACACACACCCACACCCACACACGCCCCCCGCCTGCCCGCCTGCCCGCCTGCAGGTGTGGCACCTGCGGCCGGAGTCCGTGTTCTACCCCAAGGCGCAGTTCGAGGCGGCCATGCGACTGCTGCCGCCCGGGGCGCAGGTGCGGGCGCCAGGCGGTGGAGCAGCAGCGGGGAGGTGGGGGCCTGGCCGGCGGGGGAGCTGTCCTGCCCTGTATTCCGCCCTCCTCCGCTCTCTTCCTCCCTCCTCCGCTCGCCTTGTGCTAAGCGGCAGATTAGCTGTCGGTTGCCGCCTGCGTGCGGGCTCTGGGCGGCCTGTAAGACGGCCGCAGCCGCGTTACCCCTCCCGCCGCTGCCAGCCCCCCGCCCCCCCCCCCCACACACACACACACAGTTGTGCACGGCTGCTCTGTCACACCTGGCCCCCACCCCCACCCCTACCCCCACTTCGTCTGCAGTCCTCAGTGCACCCTGTACCGCTTTCCCAACCATCTTTGCAACCCCCACCTCAAACCCTCCATACACTCCCCCCCTCCCCATCCCACGCTCCTCCGTGCTCCCCCCCGCCCGGTGTCCAGGTGGTGCTGGTGCTGGGCGAGATCGACTGCCGCGAGGGGCTGCTGCTGGCGGTGCAGAAGGGCAAGGTGGGGAGAGGGAGGAGGGAGGAGGGAGGAGGGAGGAGGGAGGAGGGAGGAGGGAGGAGGGAGGAGGGAGGAGGGAGGAGGGAGGAGGGAGGAGGGAGGAGGGAGGAGGGAGGAGGGAGGAGGGAGGAGGGAGG